>NW_015398736.1:0-1403 GCF_001527695.2 Protobothrops mucrosquamatus
ATCTCTTTGCCCAAAGCAGTAGCTAGTCTTATACATATGCAGATGTGGAACCATCAGGAAGTTTGGAGCCAGGGATCTCAAGACAAAAGAAGCTCTTAAGAGTCATTAGCCCCATCACCTGGGAAGCAGGATATGATAATGGGATTAAACCACAGATATCAAGGCCTAGAAAAACACTCAGAAAGAGCCTCAAAGTTCAGGCCACAGGAACAGGAAACTACTCCAAGCAGGGCTGGAGGGGGGTATAAAAGCCCTTCTACCCATGTGCTCTGGCTCTTTCTTCTCCTCTGCTGCTTCTTGCAAGGACCATCTTTCTTCTGCAATAAACTGTAACCTTCTGCCCAAAGCAGTCGCCAAGTTTGCTTATTTATTCCCGGCTTGGATGAACCAGGATGAAGACTTACTTCTAACAGTCCTTAACATTCCCCTGCATTTCTCCTCCAATTTAGGATGCGCTTGGAGGGCGCGGAATTGGGGAAGGGACCGAGTGCTCCAGACTGAGGAGACCTCGTCCGCCGCCTCTTCCCTAAGATTGAATTCGGCCCAGGCTGAGGGGCGAAATGGCTTGTTGTTGAATGGGGAAAAGCACCTGGCTGATGGGCAGCGAGCCTTTGGGAATAATCAGATGGGTTGATTATTTGGTTGTCGGACCAGGCCGCCAGAAGTTGGGGGTGACAGAAACGAGGAAGGCCGAGAGAAACCAGGGACCCCGGGGGTCGCTTGGGAGGAGGAAGGAGGAAGAAGAGGCAAGAAGCTGGCAAATGGATGGAAAGAAATACGGGGAAAGGGGTGCAGGGGAAAGGAAAGGAATCTAAGGCAAAGGGAACATGAGTTAGCAAAGACTGGTGATTGCTTCAACTTAACATCTTTTTTTAAAAAAAAAAATCAGAAGATTATTGTATCTGCTTCCTGTCTAGGCGGTGAAAACTGGAAAAGGGAGTTCGTTCATACAGGAAAAACTAAAAAGGTATAGCTATCACGTGCCTGGTTGGAATGCAGAAGTTACAGGGATTCTCTGGGATCAGGCCAGATGGTTGGGATCGTGCTGCCTGCTTCCAGAATTGTTTGAATAAAGACATTTTTTTCCTGCTATCTCTTTAAAGCAAGCATCACTTAAGCTGCAGTGATAACATTTCATGTTTGTAACTGTATCGTGGATTTTGAGTGTTAGCTTTTAACATGCTTCATATTCTTGTTATAAGTAGGCCGGCCTCGATGAAGGGATCTGGAACCCAGAGAGGTGGCACTCAGCACAGAGGGACCTAAGAAGAAAAAGACTACGGGTCTTCTTAGAGGGGTGCTTTTCTAAATTTTTAGGGGGTTCGGGGTTGGCCCGGGAGGAACTAGGGGAGTCCTCTCTGAGGCCAAGGCCGGTCCTGTCTGGGGGGCGCGGGGTAAGGGAG
>NW_015398736.1:4618-6853 GCF_001527695.2 Protobothrops mucrosquamatus
GGACTGGCCTAGGGTAATTTTTAGGGGGGTTTTAATTATATTTTAAAATTTGACAAATATTTAAATATTCCTTTTAATTAATTTTAAATTTGTATTGTTTTGTATGTATTTTAAATAGATTGTCAGCCGCCCTGAGTCCTACGGGAGAAGGGCGGGATATAAATCCAAAAATAAATAAATAAATAAATAAATAAATAAATAAGTAGGTAAAATAGAGCGTTTTGTTGAAAGCCACCTGATGAATTCAGAATAGAGCTAATAGTTGACTTAAAGATGCTTTTCAAGTGGCTTCAATGGTTTTCGAATGCTAACCTCTCAGAAAGAGTGCTAACAACCAGATGACTGCAAATGATCCTTCCATTTCTCCTCCCTCCCTTCCTGTCAGAACTAATCCTTCTGTCCCCTCCACTATCCTGCCCGAACCAATAAAACTTGGATGAGAAGGGAAACATCTTCAAGGGGGAAAAAAAAGTCCAGTTGCCTTTTGAAAAAGCACTTTTGAGACAATTATGACCTCCAGAGTCAGCAGCAGCATTCTTCCTTTCACCACCTTTTATTTAGTGAGTTTAGATTTAGTCACATTGTCTTCAAGTAAAGTTGACCAAGTTATAGAAGGATATACGGGGTGAGAATTAGTCTACTTGTAGAAGCTTTTGAAAAAGAATAGATTAAAATTGTAATAAAAAAATCATCAGTGAACAAAATTACTGCTATTCATATTTAATATATTTTTATTTATTTTCATACGTTCCTGACATTCAAAATTGATTTTAGGGTGAGGCCTGGTGAGTAAAAGCTTGTCAACCTTTGGAAGAATTGAATACAAGTGAGAATAATTAGTGTTTTTAGTTTGATCCTTTTTTTTACCCTAAGTAATTGTTCATTATATATATTCTTTAGGGTAGTTCCCTGAAGCTTTTTTCTGTTCACAGATATTCTTTTAATGGCTGCATTCATTTGGTGCCAAAAAAATAATGACTTAATAGCAAGGAATTGCACCCGTTGGGATGCATAGTTTGCAGGTGAGGAAATTGGTTCTGTATTGGTTCATTGCCAGACTATTCTTCATTGAGTTTAATCTTGCATGTAAATTAATGGTTTTCCTCCAGAAAAGGTTTAAGAGATTTGCATTAGTTACACATGTTCCTTGCTTTAGGTAAATTGTTAAGAATTCTGGTTACTGCTCAGTTTCCACTTTATGCTGGTTGGTCTTTTCTCAGTATGTTTTGCTTAAAATGACAAAGCACCATTATACCATATCTGAGCCTGTTTCTCATTTTTATTCCTTTGTTATAGAAGAATGCAACATTTTAGGGATTGGGGTGGCATAATTTAGTTTCCCAACCTTCTGGAGAACTCCAGACTGATCAAATAAAAGTGCAATTGAATTCTGACCTTTTTCATACTATATAGAGAGGGTTTAAAGGTTTGCAGCTGATTCTTGGGCCCTGTTTCAGTAGTGCATTTTTAGTCTTGAGTGGTTGGAGGCTTTGGAGAAATATAAGGATGAAATGGAAAGGAAAGGAACTTATCTTCCAGAGGCTATGACTTTGATTAAAAAATCCCTTAAAATTGTTTTAAAATCCATCTTATTTCTACCATATTTCATCAGTGCAGTTTTAGATACTAGGATCTTATTCCTGCTTTAGTGGATCATTTGTTTTAGGATGCTCAGACATCAGTAGGCCCAGTATTTCTCTACTGCTAAACTTCTCAGAAATGAGATTACTGTTTGCATATAATAGCCTGTTATGGCTAAGTGCAGAGGAAAGGCAACAGAATTTTATAAACCATTGCTCTAAACAAAGGTAAAATTGTGGAAATTAGCATACTAGAATCAAGTTGTAAATACAGAAGCTGATCCAACTGAGGGACAAACTTCAGGTAGCAACATGTGCAGGAGGTTAAAACTCTGGTTTTACCTTCCCTCTTGGCCAGGCTTTACTGAAGATTTCAAATCCAAAGCACCATTTTCAATCTATTTAGCTCAGATCTCTTGTAGGAAATTAAATTTTAATTAGTTTTGCAGCCAATTCCATTTTATAATTGTTCCAGCTCTGTACTGCTCATAAATAAACTACTTTTAACAGTGATGCTGTGCAAGTGATGATACAAACTAGCATCACCTATTTTGACTAGTGGGAGTTCCCCAGAGATGAGGGTGGGCATTTTCTTGTGCCCTGTAATGTTTAAGTTGAGATGCTGCCGCTGAACTTAGTTAGCTAAGACTGTTTG
>NW_015398737.1:0-4046 GCF_001527695.2 Protobothrops mucrosquamatus
CGGAGAAAAGGTGGCGGAACTCAAACCTGGCCACGCCCTCATCAAACCCTAGGACCGCCCCTTTAGAGAACAGGAATGCAAGTAAAATTTGGGAGGGGCTATTTCCGGTGTGGGAGGGGCTATTTCCGGTGCGGCCGGCCCGGAAAAAGGTGCCGGAACGCGGTTCCGCCGCGTTCCGGCTGAAAAAAAGCCCTGGTATTGAAGATCCACTTTCCCCTAGCTCAGTGGTTCTCAACCTTTTTAATGCCGTGACCCCAACCGGTCGTAAGTCGAGGACTAAACCGGTCGTAAGTAGAGGACTAAACCGGTCGTAAGTCGAGGACTAAACTGGTCGTAAGTCGAGGACTACCCAACCGGTCGTAAGTCGAGGACTTTTCCTGCCCTGGAGCGCCGCGCATGTGTGATTCCGCCCCCCTGCGCCGGCCGAGGCGTAGCTGGCAAGCGGCAGAGACGGAGCAGGCCGACCACCAGCTGGCCCAGCCCAAGGGAGGTAAGGCACCCACCGGAAAAGGGGAAAAAAATGGCAGACAAAAAAAATGGCGGACAGCCTTGCTTGGCGACCCCCATGAAATGGTCGATCGACCCCAAATGGGGTCCCGACCCACAGGTTGAGAACCACTGCCCTAGCTTCTTAGTAGCTTACTATTAAATAGTATTCTCAAGCAGCACCTTTGTACTAAGAACTGTTATTATTATGTTGTTAAGATAGTTCAAGAGATAAATAAATAAATAAATAAATAAATAAATAAATAAATAAATAAATAAATAAATAAATAAATAAATAAAAACTTAATTTTGGATTGCTTTTTAAATTCAAACTAAATTTAACATTTAATATTAAAAAATGTGGAAACATCCAGAAATGCAGTTATAATTGTGTTGTTATTGTCCAAACACGTGAATAGACAAAAATGTATAGAGGAGATGTTTCATTGAATGAGTCTCTCCATTTTCTGAAAGCCTCATCCCATGTCTAGTAGCACAGAAGTCCCCAACCTTTTGGGCACCAGGGACTGGTTCCGTGGAAAGGGATTTTTCTGCGGATTGGAGGGTGTGTGGTTTTGTGTGCTGCCTACACCTTGCAGATGGGGGTTTGCTTGTTTCCAGCTGATCGGCGCTTCTTCTGGGCTCAGCAGAAGCGCAGGATCAGCGCCGGGCTCCAGCTGGATCCTGGCGCTGATCCTGGCGCTTCCACTGAGCCCTGACAGCCCTGAAGGGCCAATCAGCTGGAAAGCGGCACTGATCCTGGCGCTTCCACTGAGCCCTGACAGCCCTGCAGCTCCAGCCATCTCTCACTCAGGCTTGTGTGGTGCTGCCACCAGTTCAGCTCATTCCCCTCCCCTACTACCACTTTTCTAGTATGGTCGCGTACCACCTGCCAGGTGCCAATGTACCACAGGTGGTACCCGTACCACTGGTTGAAAAGCCCTGCCATAGAGAAAGATGGAACATTTCCCCCCTGTGTATATTCCTTTGAAATTAACCAGCTGTCTGCAGCTGCTTCTGTATCAGCATTCCTTCATGAAATATTTCTGCTCCCATATAAACTATGAAATCTAACTGCAACTCCCTGCTAGGAGTTGCATTTTAATATGTATATTTTTACACAGAAAAAACAAACTTGGGAAATTTGAAAACTCCCTTTCTCTCCTGTTATAGGGTACATTAAGTTTGAGTACGTGTTATGCAAGCCCTAAATAATGAATGTTTTCAGGAGCCCAGTTTATAATTACCATGTATTTATTCACTGATGGCCTTCAAAGGAAGCAGGAAGATCAAACCAGTTGCATCTGTTCCTGTTCTTTTCTTAGCCCACGGCTGGGCATCACCAACAAGCAGCTTAGAATTAACTGAGGCAATATGCCTGTTGCTTTTAAATTGCCATCTATGTTATTGTTAGGGATGGTTGTTACTGCATTGCGGGATGCCGTATCCAATTGTACATGCAAATCCTATTCAAAAAAGGTAGGCAGTAAACCATGGGACATCTACTGTGTCAAACAAAAATCTAATGTACGGTAAATAGCAGGCAAACAAGGTAAGTAAGGTACGGAAATAGGGCTAGTAGGAGTTATAGCAGTCCAGCTAAAAGGAAACTTGCAGGAGGAAGAAAATACCACACAATTGACACAAAGTTGGGGCGAGGGTTACTAAATTAAAATTATACTAGTAACATTGCCAGTTATATTATAGCAAAGAGGTTCAACTATATAACTTAATTGTATCATTTTTGGCAGAAACTTTTTCAGCATTGGAGGAGGACAGCACCCCCCCCCCAAGAAAGAAATATTTTGGGAATATTAAAAGGCAGAATATTATATTTCCCCAAAGGATCTTAAAGGCAGAAAAGCAGGCCCAGTTTTTCTTAATAGTATAAACTCAGGAAACCACCTTTTAGAAATGCAGATTTGAGAATCCCATTCAGCCCCATTCATGAGCAAATACCCCAGGCAGAAGCCCATTCAAGACAAAATATTTGAAATCCCCTGCAGCAAAACTGACAGCTGACAATAGTAGAGTGATAGAATTAGAACCAGCAACCGCTCACCCCAAAAATCCAACACAGGAAGTAAGCCATCAGCCACAGAGAAGCAGGATATGACCTTTGGGGCATAATAGGATTAACCCATCAATACAAAAAAGGCACACTGAACCTCAGGTCAAAGTTCATGCCACAGGAACAGGAAATCAAACACAAAAGCCCAAGAAGGTATAAAAACCCACCACTCCCAGCTACATGTGGTCAGCTGCTCTAGAGCCGCATGTCTTGTGATTGTGCTCTCCAATCAATTACAACCTTCTTTCTAAAACCGTTTTATTTATTCCCGGCTTGGACTGGACCCTGATGAAGATTTTTCATTAAACAGCATCTAACGATACCATAAGAAATTGGCCTTTGTTTTTATTGTATTAATTCTACAATTAATTTGATCTTGCATGCCGCTTGCTTAGTTTTTATAAACCCTGCACGATTAATCAATAACCAATCAATAATCAACAATATAGCTTGCTATCATCTGTTTACTAATACTGCTGTTAAAATCTTTGTATCAACTTTAATCAATGAAATAGGATGATAACAGCAACAGTGGTTCTGTTTCAAGAATCAACTTGCATATCACCAAAATTGGTCAACTCTAGCATATATAATTTGTATTAAGAACTTTTATTATAATGATAAAACCTATTACTCATTAAAGTGAAAAAAAAGAGAATAGAAAGGAGTTAAAAAGTGCAACAAAAAGAGAGGAAGGAACCTTTTCTTCTACTGGGGGAAAGGTTATTGTTTTCATTGAATGTATTTTTATTGTTGGGTTGTAATTTGTGGGAAGTCAGTTCCCCAGAGAAAGAAATATTAAAAAGGCAGAATATGATATTTCTCCAAAGGATCTTAAAGGCAGAAAAGCAGACCCAGTTTTTCTTAATAGCTCCAGGCAGAGGCCAGGTCTATAGAAGTGTAGATTTCATAATCCCATTCAGAAAGACTCAGGCTCCATTCATGAGCAAATACTATTAGGCAGAAGCCCATTCAAGACAGCCCCAGGAAAGCAGGATATGACCTTTAGGACATAGTAGGATTAATCCACCACCATCAGAATACCAGAAGAGTACAGTGAACCTCAGGTCAAAGTTCATGCCACAGGAACAACTCCAAACACAAAAGCCCAAGAAGGTATAAAAACCCACCACTCCCAGCTACATGTGTTCAGCTGCTCCAGAGCCTCATGTCTTGTGGTTCTGCTCTTCAATAAACTACAACCTTCTTTCTAAAGCAGTTTCCATTTTGTTTATTCCTGGCTTGGACTGGACCCTGATGAAAATTTTTCTTTCAACAAAGTCATCCAGTGTTTGGTTTTAAGATGGGCAGCTATACAAATGTTTTAAATAAATAAATAAAATAATACAGTTTTCAGCGCAGAGGTGGTTTGGCAGTCCCATCTTCTGGAAGGGGTTTTTCAACATTCCTCTTTAGCATCCACACTCCGCTTCCCTGAAAGTCCCCAACTATGAAATCAAGGCTGACCTTCCTTAAGTTTTTGGAGCCA
>NW_015398737.1:12029-13641 GCF_001527695.2 Protobothrops mucrosquamatus
AAAACAAGATTCTCATCTGATGTTCATAAGTTGAATTTCAACTACCTGGATTTCTGGGATCCATGGCCAGTAACTTCCAGGCCAAACTAGTGTAGAGATAGTGAAGAGCAACCAGAATGATTAGGGGACAGTAGGCTAAAACATAGGAAGAACGATTGTAGGAATTGGGTATGTCTAGTTTAATGAAAAGAAGGACTAAGGATGACATGATAGCAGTGTTCCAATATCTCAGAGGCTGCCACAAAGAAGAGGGGGTCAAAGCATCTGAGCGCATGACAAGAAGCAATGGATGGAAACTAATCAAGGAGAGAAGTAACCTAGAACTAAAGAGAAATTCCCTGACAGAACAATTAACCAGCGGAACAACTTGGCTCCAGAAATTATGAATGCTCCAACACTGTTTGTTTTAAATAATACTTTATTAGTTTTCTACATTTACAATTCATAAGTGCTTGGTAAACAATGTATTGTCTGGATCCATTTGTTTTACTTAATAATACACATTAAATTCCTAATCTCTACCCCGTTTTTCCAGCCATTGATAAAATACACCCCATATTTGAAAATATTCTCTGTCTTCTTTTTCTTTAATCTTCAGTGTAAGTCTATCCATTTCTGCACAATCCAGTATTTTCTTAATTATCTCTTCTTCAGATGGTGTTTATTTTTCCAGTACTGAGCAAATACAATTCTTGCTGCTAATACATGCAACATTAAATATATACTTTATCATATTTTCTTGATAATATACTTAATAAAAATATTTCTGGTTTAAAATCTACATGTTTTCTTAATATCTTTTCTAGCCAAATATGTATTTTTGTCCAAAGTTTTTGGACAAAGATGGTAGTATGTGCCTGGTTTTTGACTGCACTTCCAACAGTTACTAGACATGTTTTTAAACAATTTTGCTAATCTCGCAGGTGGTAAGTGCCATCTATAAAACATTTTATATAGATTTTCTTTATAAGCAGTTGCGATTGTCAATTTATAATTTCTTTCCCAAAGATTTTGTCATTTTTCTAGTTCTATATTGTGCCCAAAATGTTTTGCCCATGTATCATTGTTTCTTTCACTTGTTCATCTTCCATTTTTAAATTTAATAGAAAATTATAGTTTCTTAATTAGTTTTTCATCTGAAGTCAACAGTATCTGATGAAACATTGTCTGGTCTTTGTAGAAACCATGTATTTTAGCAACTTTCTCATATCTCAATTGTATTGCAATTGAGGCCACCATGATAAATCAATACCCTTGTCAGAAGTAAGTCTTCATCCTGGTTCATCCAAGCCGGGAATATTATCATTATTATTACTATTAAATAAGCAACATGGCGACTGCTTTGGGAAGATGGTTACAGTTTATTGAAGAAGCAGAAAGATGGTTCTTCAGGAAAGAGGAGAGAAGAAAGAGAGTGAGCACATGGCCAGTAGCTTTTTATACCCTCTCTAGCTTTTTGTTTGGAAGTCTTCCTGTTCCTGTGGCATGAACTTTGAGGCTATTTCCTGTGTCACGTATTCTGACCTGAGCCCAGGTGTGCCTCTCTGGTATTACTTGATGGTAATGGTTAGTCCTATTATGTCCCAAAAGTCATCTCCTGCTTCCCTGGGGA
>NW_015398737.1:16949-18882 GCF_001527695.2 Protobothrops mucrosquamatus
GGATGGTGTTAAACTATCTTGCTGAAATGGTAAAGATTTTGGGTATTTGAAGAACTAATTAAATGAATAATTTTTATTAACACGGAGGAGATGGATTGTTTAAGTTTAGAGTTTGGAGTTAGAGATATTAATAATTGTTTACTTGTATTTGAATATTAGCCTAGGTTTGGTTTGGGAAGTCCGGGGGGTGGGGGGATGGAATATAACATTGTGTAATATCTGTGATGTATTTTCTTTTTTTTATGATAAAAACAATAAAATTTTATATTGAAAAATAATAATAATAATAATAATAATAATAATAATAATAATAATAATAATAATAATAATAATAATAATAATAATAATAATAATAAAGTTGGAAGGCACCTTGGAGGTCATCTAGTCCAACCCCCTGCTCAGGCAGGAAACCCTATACCATAACCCTATATCATAACCAAAAAGATGGATGGGTGAACAGCAGACAGCAAGAGGTGGGTGGCGGAGTCCGCCACTGTCTCCTTCAAACCAAACATCCATTATTTTTTGTTTACATTATATTATTCTTTTCCTTTCATGAAATGAAATTCACTTTAGGGTCAAAACTTGTTTTGCTACCACAGAAACAAATACAGGTTTTTTTCCCTTCAGAAAGTTTTGAGTTGTGCTCATCGAATCTTTTAAAGTATGTTCAAAAAGGGATGGATGTTATTACATTTAGGTTAGTAATATAAGAAACATAATTTTTTTAAAAAAAACCTTGAATACAGGTAGTCCTCGACTTACAACAGCTCATTTAGTGACCGTTCAAGGTTATAATGGCACTGAAAAAAATGACTTATGACCGTTTTTCACACTCACAACCATTGCAGCATCCCCATGGTCATATGATCCAATATCCGGATGCTTGGAAACTGACTCGTATTTATGACGGCTTCAGTATCCCGGGGGTCACGTGATCCCCTTTTGCGACGTTCTGACTAGTAAAGTCAATGGAGAATCCAGATTCACCTAACAACCATATTACTAACTTAATAATTGCAGTGATTCACTTAACAACTGTGGCAAGAAAAGTCATAAAGTGGAGCAAAAATCACTTAAATGTTTCACTTAGCAACATAAATTTTGGGGTCAATTGTGGTTGTAAGTCAAGGACTACCTGTATAATAATAATAATAATAATAATAATAATAATAATAATAATAATAATAATAATAATAATAATAATAAAGTTGGAAGGGACCTTGGAGATCATCTAGTCCAGTGATGGTGAACCTTTTAGAGACCGAGTGCCCAAACCGCAACCCAAAACCCACTTATTTATCGCTGGGTGCCGGGTGGGCGTGGCCCGCTGGGTGGGCGTGGCTGTGGTGGTCATGGCAGATTGGGTGGGTGTGGCCAAGGTGGGCGTGATCACCTCAATGTTGCTCGTGGGGAGAAATGCCTGTGGGGGGGCCTGGCAGGGTTGGGGGAGATCCAGGGGGTCTCTGGCAAGTGGGGCAGTGGGCAGGAGGGGTGAGGCAAGGCGAGGCAGGGCGAGGGTGCCATTGTCACAGGGCAAGGTGAGGCAGGGGCCAGGGTGGCTGCTGACTGACACCATCAGTCCCTGCACACAGAGGCCAGCGAGCGCATGGGTTCTGGGATGCATCCAGCCATGTGGGACCTCGGCGAGTTAGCAGGCGGCTGGTTGAAGAAAGACGGTTGCCATTTCCGGGGCATGGCGAGAGTGCCCACAGAGAGGGCTCTGAGTGCCGCCTCTGGCACGCGTGCCATAGGTTCGCCACCACTGATCTAGTCCAACCCCCTGCTCAGGCAGGAAACCCTATACCAGAGGTCCCCAACCTTTTGGGCAGCAGGGACCAGTTCCATGAAGAGAAGTTTTTCTGTGGACCAGAGGAGGCATGGTTTTACGTGTTGCCTGCATCCTGCAGATGGGGTTTCACTTGTTTGCCTG
>NW_015398737.1:27090-28838 GCF_001527695.2 Protobothrops mucrosquamatus
CCCCCCCCCCACACACCCCCACCCGGCGGCCCGAGACCTCCCCGACGCTCCGCGCGCGCGCGCCCCCGGGCGGAGGGGTGGGGGAGGGTGGGTGTGTGGGAAGCGCGTGCGCGCGCGCTCCGCAACAATCCCCCCCACCACCCCGGGCTCCCTCTTTCGCGCGCGCGCGCGCCAGGGTTCCCTCCCGCTCCCCTCCCCGGATCGCCGCCGAAGCCCGCTCTTCGCCGCCGCTGCCGCCGCCGCCGCAGGACGCCGAACGGAGGAAGCGGCCGCCCGGCTGGCGACGGAAAAGCCCCTCCCCGCCGCTTTGGGTCCTTCTCCCCAGGCGGGATGCGGCGGCGGCGACCGTCAACCTGCAGCTTGCGGTGCGCGAGGGGCGGATGAGGCGGGCTCCGCCCTGCCTCCTACTGGCCGGTGCAGGTAAAGGGGAAAGGATTTGCATTACGGTATTATTTTTCCAAGCGGCCGGCCGGGCTGGTTAAGCTTTCGAATGCAAGCACGCCGTTTGCGGGTCTGCTAGGAGGTTTACGGTAGCCCGTTGGTCTCTTGCATGGCGCGGTCTCTTTTGTCCAGGGTTGACCTCGGAAAGACTCGCTGCGCGTTATGGGTATGGGGGCTCTTTCCCCCCCCCCTCCAAGCCTGCTTCCCGAGGAAAGCGTTCTGATTCCTGGTTGGGGGGTTTGGCTGCGAAAATCGTCTCCAAATGATTTATTGCGCTTACTACTTCCCCATCCTCTATATCAGTGGTTCTCAACCTTTTTAATGCCGCGACCCCAACCGGTCGTAAGTCGAGGACTAAACCGGTCGTAAGTCGAGGACTAAACCGGTCATAAGTCGAGGACTACCCAACCGGTCGTAAGTCGAGGACTTTCCCTGCCCGGGAGTGCCGTGCATGCGTGGTTCCGCCCCCTGCGCCGGCCGAGGCGTAGCTGGCAAGCGGCAGAGACGGAGCAGGCCGACCACTAGCTGGCCCAGCCCAAGGGAGGTAAGGCACCCGCCGGAAAAGGGGAAAAAAATGGCGGACAAAAAAAATGGCGGACAAAAAAATGGCGGACAGCCTTGCTTGGCGACCCCCGTGAAATGGTCAATCGACCCCAAATGGGGTCCCGACCCACAGGTTGAGAACCACTGCTCTATATGCCCGCATATGCCTGCAACCACAAAAGCGCTGTAAAGTAATTCCGATATTTCCCCGGAAAGTTGGTCGCTTTCCTTGCTTGTTTACTTTACTAAAGAGGCTGGTTTACAAATCTGAGCCTCGAACAGCTTCTCCCCTCTTGCCTTTTTTTTTTTTTTTAATTCATTCCGCCACCGCTGGCTGGTCTTTGGAAATGAAAAACTCTCCCTGTCGATGTTTTGGCATCTTTTCCCCTCCATCCTCTTCGGTCGTCGGGCTTGTTTGGCGTGCTGCAAAAAATCTTAAAATAGCTCCGAGCTTGGTTGGGGTGGTAATGCTTGCCTTATGGCAGAGCTGGATTGTTAGGAAGCTCTCCGGCATCCTTTTGCATAGAGGCGTTTGCTGCTCTGCTGTTTACCTTCGGATTATGGGCTGGCTTGGAAAACGTCCGTTGGCAGCCTTTTTGCAGATTGCCAGTTTCTTTACAAGTTGATTTCCTTGGCCATCCGTTACAGTAATGGATGAAACGGAGGTTGCTTCCTCAATGCTGAAAATCCATGTATAGATACTATTTCAGTATGGAAAAGGGCATAACTGCCAATCCTCATACATCTGTAACAGTTCTTGGATT
>NW_015398737.1:31478-33793 GCF_001527695.2 Protobothrops mucrosquamatus
CCGCCCCCTGCGCCGGCCGAGGCGTAGCTGGCAAGCGGCAGAGACGGAGCAGGCCGACCACCAGCTGGCCCAGCCCAAGGGAGGTAAGGCACCCGCCGGAAAAGGGGAAAAAAATGGCGGACAGCCTTGCTTGGCGACCCCCGTGAAATGGTCGATCGACCCCAAATGGGGTCGCGACCCATAGGTTGAGAACCGCTGGTCTAGAAGACACAGTCTCCTGGTTTCTAGTCTGTCACCTGTGGGAAGTCACCCCCCCCAGAGAAAGAAATATTTTTGGAAATATTTAAAAGGCAGAATATATTTCCCTAAAGGATTTTAAAAGCAGAAACCAACCCCGCCCCCAAGTCTCTCTGTCCCAAACAGAAACCTATTCTGCAAAATGCAGATGTGATAATCTTGTCAGAAAGATTGGAGTCAGGAAACTGGGATTAGGAAGAAAGAGCCCTAGAATCAACAATTCCTCACACCAAAAATCTAATCCTACCCCAGGGAAGCAGGATATGACCTTTGGGACATAATAGGATTAACCTACCACCATCAGAATACCAGAAAGGCATACTCAGACTCAGGTCAAAGTTCATGCCACAGGAACAACTCCAAACAAAAGGCTCAAGAAGGTATAAAAACCCACTCCCTACATGTGCTCTCTCTCTTTTCGTCCAGAGCCATCTTCCTGGCTCTCCTCTTCAATAAACTGCAACCTTCTTTCTAAAGCAGTCGCATCTTATTTATTCCCGGCTTGGACTGAACCACGATGAAGACTTTTCCTTCAACACACCTTAACCATTACCCTAAACTGGGTCTCTATTTCTTTAATTAAACCAGCATTTTTTTTAGCTGGACAGCATCTCTCCAAGGTTACTGGAATATGCCTTACATTCAGTTCCAGTGTGATTCTTTTAACTGGAAATGGAAGGAACCTGGAAATCAGGTGCACAACACATAAGCTCTGCTTATATTGTTGCTATATTGGAATTTTGTAAAACGTCCTCCCTTTGACACGTGAAGTTCTGGAGGTTTAGAGATTATGCAAATGTTTGGTTCTCATCTAAACTTTATGGATACCTTCCCTTCCCTTTCCCCTTTGCTACTGGAAACCAGTTTTCTTTTCTCCAGTCATCCTGAAGGAAACCTACTCATTGTTTCCAGTGTTTTGCCCACTGAATTGATCACCAAGCCTAGACTAACCCTAGTATTGCATGAAAATTACATGATTTCATATATGAGCCCCCAAGTATTTGGAATGTTGTTGTTTTTAGGTGGCGTAGAATATACTGCAAAGATTTCTTCTGTGCAATTATTTCCTTTATTGCTTGCTTTTGGCATTGTGTAACAGAAATGTGTGAACCAGCTGAAGACAAAAGGGCTCTTCTGTTTTGCAGCAACAGAGAGCGCCTTTAAATATCCTGCCAAATTAGGTCATTTGTTCTTTTACGGTATACAAAGAAAGAGATAAGCAAAAAAAAAAAGATGAGTACTGTTCTACAAGGGATAAGCAGTCACAGGATAACATTCTGCCTCAGCATTCATTATGCCGACTCTGCTTGGCAGTGATGGAAAACTATTTAAGTATGCACATCTCTTAAAATTTTAGAACAGACGTTTACAGGAGTAGGAAGCTAGCAATGCACATGAACATTATGCAGAAAGCTTTGCATGAAAACCACCAGTACTTATCCTATGACTGCTTATGCTCTATTCTGAAAATGTACTCAGAGGAACTGCAGGGAGTGGTAAGATATTCAGCTTGTTTAACCTGGGGTCTTCAAAACATGTTTTAAGTTCAGCTTTCTATTGCCCAACTTCCATGCTTCAGGATGGGCTATTTCTTCCAGCCGAAATAGCAGGTCACCTACTAAGTCATGTGATTTTCTTGGTACTCGTCGGTTTCTGGAACATATTACCGACGAATACCAAGGTACCACTGTATATTGAAAGTGCTAAATGCTAAGCCCATATCATAACTCAATATATATTTTGCACGGCCTGTGATAAATCTACATTCATTTCAACATTTTTAATATAATTTTTTATTGAAAAGTTTTACAAAGATCATAAAAACTAGAACAAACTAATAAAATGAAAAAAGCTGAAAACAGAAGGGAAGAACCCCCCAAAAAAGTGCAGAAAGAAGACGTGTATAATGATGTGTTGGAGAAATCCAAATTACCAGACTCCTGGATAGATGCCATCATATCTCTTATCCCAAAAGAAGGCACAGACCCCAAACAGATTAAAAATTATAGGCCAATCTCGCTCTTAAATACGGATTATAAAATTTTTACTAACATAATGGCTGAAAGATTAAAGTTAAT
>NW_015398738.1:0-1039 GCF_001527695.2 Protobothrops mucrosquamatus
TTGCCTTCATCGCCTCCCAGGCCAGGCATGAAATGGGTCTACTTGGTCCTTGGCTAGAGTGGCCTTAAAGGTCCCTTTGCTTTGTAATCAAGGTCAGCTTTGTAATCTGCAATGCCGGTGAGGCTGCAAATGCACCCATTTCTTTGATGGGAAGACAGGAGACAAATTGCAAGAGAAACAGCTGGGGAATGGGAATGGAAACAAATCAACTAACCATGGTAGCAATGCTGACTGTCTGAGGGAAAAATTTTTAAAGCTTGCCCTAAAATTCCTGTGCCCATTTCGGCTCATCTTTTTTTCTGAAGGGATGCCTAACATATACAGCTGCTGCAAATTATTATTTTTCCACCGCAAAGCGTCTTTTCATCTTATTCTCATGAATGTATGACTTAAGCAGACTGGGGGTTTTTTTTACTTCCTCTCTTTGGGATTGGGCAATTTACAGGAGCAAATTTAAAGAAATCATATTTTGAAGGATGATAGAAACCTCATGAATTGGGTTCCAACAGAAGACAATATTTGCAGCTCAGATTTGAACTGTGGGGTCCTTGGTGCTTTCTGAGCTTGGTTGTTTTCTTGCAGACATTTCATTACCCAACTAGGTAACATCATCAGGGCTATTGGAGAGTGGGGTTTGCAGAAAGGAAGAGGAGGAGGAGGACTGTGGGGTCCTTCCAAGACCGAGTGGCTGTGGTTGCCGGCGCCTCGGCATAGTCAGCTGACGCCATCGCTGACTATAGGGGGCGAAATTTTGGCCCCCTCAGAGAGGGCCCGCAACTTGGGAGTCCTCCTGGATCCACGGCTGACATTGGAAGACCATCTGTCGGCCGTGACCAGGGAGGCGTTTTATCAGGTTCGCCTGATTTACCAGTTGCGACCTTTTCTGGACCGGGACGCCTTGCGCACAGTCACTCATGCTCTCGTCACCTCTCGCCTGGACTACTGTAATGCTCTCTACATGGGGCTCCCTTTGAGGAGCACCCGGAGACTTCAACTGGTCCAGAATGCGGCCGCGCGGGCGGTGTTGGGAGGGACTCGT
>NW_015398738.1:2130-6157 GCF_001527695.2 Protobothrops mucrosquamatus
TAAAAAGTAATTTTAATGGGAACACAGCAATCAATATTTGGCTTTTAATTAGGTTTTAGTGGGGTTATTTTGTGTATTTTTGTATGATTTTTTTGTATCCTGTATATTGTATTTGTGTTTTTAATATGCTGTGAACCGCCCTGAGTCCTACGGGAGAAGGGCGGTATACAAATTAAATTAACCTAACCTAACCTAACCTTAGTGCTCTCTTGAGCTTGGTAGTTTTCTTGCAGATGTTTCATTAGCCTAACTAATCCCTCAGTAGTGGGATTCAGCCAGTTCGCACCTGTTCAGCAGAACTGGTAGCTAAATTTTGCTGAGTTCAGAGAACTGGCTTAATGCACACTGCTTCCGGAAGTCCAGTCTAGGCCTCGGAGGTTTGGAGGAGGCCTCCCAGGCCTAGAACAGCCCACCGGAAGTGCATGGATGCCACTTCCAGAAGTCCATTCTAGGCCTCTGTGGCCTGGAGGAGGCCTTCCAGGCCTAGAACGGCCCGCCGGAAATGTGTGGATGCCACTTCCGGAAGTCTGTTCTAGGCCTCAGAGGCCCAGGCCTAAACCCAATAAGAGAACCGACTGTTTAGGTATTTGAAAACTGGATTTACCTCCTTTTACAGGTAGCCCTGGATTTACCTCCTTTTACAGGTAGCCCTCGACTTACAATCACAATATGAGCCCAAAATTTCTGTTAAGTGAGAAAAACGTTAAGTGAGTTTTGCCCCATTTTACGACATTACTTGCCACAGTTGTTAAGTGAATCACTGCGGTTATTAAGTTAGCAACCTGGTCGTTAAATGAATCCGGCTTCCCCATTGATTTTGCTTGTCGGAAGATTGCAAAAGGGGATCACGTGACCCCTGGGACTCTGCAACCGTCATAAATGTGAGCCAGTTGCCAAGCGTCTGAATTTGGATCACGTCACCATGGCGTTGTCAAAGTTGTAACTGTGAAAAATGGTCCTAAGTCCCTTTTTTTCCAGTGCTGTTGTAACTTTGAACAGTCACTAAATGAGCTATTGTAAGTCAAGGACTACCTCTCGCTAGGTTTGTGATCTTAGATTTGAAAAGAAAATGACCCAGCAGGGGGCAGCACCTAACCCATCTTATATGGCCCTAGATTAGCTAAGCACAGGTAGACCTGGCTAGCCACTGGATGGAGCACCACCAGGAAATCACAAAACGTAGTCTGGACCGGGAATTTGGACATTGTGGGGGAAAGCTATGGCAATACATGCTTGCAATTTTCCCCTGAAAACTAAATGGATTTTTAGTAATGTTTTTGAGGGGGAAAAAGGATTTTACCTTTTAGATCAGGGGTGTCAAACTGCCGGCCCGTGGGCCAGTTGCATCAGGCAGAGGCCCCGCCCACCCCAGCTCCAGCAATGCAAAAAAAGTTGCGATACATCACAACACGTCACGTGACGCGGCGAGTTTGATACCCGTGTGTTTTAGATAAATACAGGGTGTCTCAAAAATCTTACTGCAGTTTGAAGCTTTAATAAGCACAATTTTAAGCTGCTATAATAGGCGATTTCCAGAGATTCAAACCAGTTTTCCAGCCGAACAGCGTCTCTAATACGGATAGTCCTCATTTTACAACCTTTAGCAAGTGTTTGAAGTTACAATGGCACTTTAAAAAGTGACTTACAACCGGTCCTTGTGCCTATGACCACAGCAGTCACATGATCCAAATTTGGGTGCTTGGCAAACCAGCATGGATTGATGATGGTTGCGGCGTTCCGGAGTTATGTGGTCACCACTTACGCCCTTCCCATCCGGCTTCTGACGCCCTTCCCATCCGGCTTCTTAACGGCATGATTCACTTAGCAAACTGAAGTGATTTGTTGAACTGCTGCAAAAAAAGGCTGTAAAATTGGGCCCAATTCACTTAATGACCACTTAATGACCAGTCCCATTTGCGGTCGTAAGTTGAAGACCAACTGTAACTGAGGTAATGAAAGAGCACCTTTCCCAAAATTTAGGTGAGGGTTCAGATTAGGGAAGCAGGCCCCAGTTTGCACCAATTTGGCACTCCTTTTCTAGAACGTGCCACTTTGCAGACAGCCCCTCTCTAACCACTCCTCAACGCTGCCCAAAGCAGGAAACGTTACCTGGGAAAGTGGGGAAATAGGCATCCAGGTCCGAGGTGAGAATTTTCTCCTCCAGGATGTCCACTTTATTGAGGAAGAGAATAATCGAGGTGTTCCAGAACCACGGCAGCTCCAGTATTGTCCTGAAGAGATCTAAACTCTCCCTCATTCGGTTCTGATAGGAAAGAGCAAAAATAAAAATAAAAATGGGGAAGCAAAGAAGGAAAACATACATAAAGCTACTGGCGCCATCAAGAACGAGGAGCAGAAGTTTGTTCCAAAGATTCTGCAGACATTGGTTTGCTCAGAGAGACAACTGAGAGACATTTCAGCTGGACCAGAAGGCCAGACAATATGCATAAATTCTGACAGAAGAGAATATTTGTAGTTTAGGGTTGAACTGTGGGGTGCTTGGCGCTCTCTGGGCTTGATGGCTTTCTTGCAGACGTTTCATGACCCAGCTAGGTAACATTATCAATGTTAGAAGGGAGTGAGGTTTGCAGAGTGAAGGAGAAGAAGGGAGGGAAACGAGAGGAGGAGGAGGAGGAGGAGGAGGAGGAGGAGGAGGAGGAGGAGGAGGACGACGACGACGACGACGACGACGACTGTGGACTCCTTGGAACTCTCTGAGTTTGGCTGTTTGTTTTCTTGCAGACATTTCACAACCAAACTAGGTAATAGCAGTGCTACCTTGATGAGTTTTGTGGAGCAGTGGAGAAGAAGGAGAGGAAAAGAGAAGAGAAAGAGAAGGAGGACTGTGGGGTCCTTGGTGCTCTCTGAGCTTTACCCAACTAAGTAACATCATCATTACCCAACTAGGTAACATCATCAGTGCTAGAAGGGAGTGGTATACTTGTATATAAACTGAGAGCTAGAAGAGAGTTTACATACAAGTGGTTTGCTCTGGCTTACCACTGACAGGCAAGTCACGTCTATACAACAGAGAGTAAACATCACTTCATTTTAGCACTGATGATGTTGGGTAATGAAACGTCCGTAAGAAAACCATCAAGCTCAGAGAGCATCAAGGACCCCACAGTCCTCCTCCTCTTCCTCTCCCCTTTTCCTCCCCTTCTTCTCCACCACTCCACAAAACTTACTCATATAAATTCACAATATGTACAGTACACATATATACAGAGTGAGTGAGTGAGAGAGAATGTTGTTGTTGTTAATTGCGAAGTCGTGTCCGACCCATCGCGACCCCATGGACAACGTTCCTCCAGGCCTTCCTGTCCTCTACCATCTTCTGGAGTCCATTTAAGCTCCCACCTCCTGCTTCAGTGACTCCCTCCAGCCACCTTCTTCTCTGTCATCCCCTTCTTCTCTTGCCCTCCATCTTTCCCAGCATTAGGCCCTTCTCCAGTGAGTCTTTCCTTCTCATTAGGTGGCCAAAGGACTTGAGTTTCCACTTCAGGATCTGGCCTTCTAAAGGGCAGTCGGGATTGATCTCCTCTAGGACTGACCGGTTTGATCGACTTGCAGTCCAAGGGACTCGCAGGAGTCTTCTCCAGCACCAGAGTTCAAAGGCCTCAATTCTTTGGCGCTCAGCCTCTCTTATGGTCCAGCTGTCACATCCATACATTGCAACAGAGAGAGAATAGACATACACACACAGACACAATCCTCTCCCTTAATTGTCCCTCTATCCCAGGGGTAGGCAACCTTGGCTCTTTTATGACTTGTGGACTTCAACTCCCAGAATTCCTGAGCCAGCATGGCTCAGCATGGAAACCTCTCCATTTCTCCTCAGAATGGCTGGCTCAGGAATTCTGGGCGTTGAAGTCCACGAGTCATAAAAGAGCCAAGGTTGCCTACCCCTGCTCTATCCCCAAATATTCCTGTCTCAACACTGCTCCTTACTTCGCTATTATTCTCCTCCAGCGACTGATCGTACTCGCTCAGAGATGCCAAATAGATCAAGGCAATCACATTTTCG
>NW_015398738.1:12924-14129 GCF_001527695.2 Protobothrops mucrosquamatus
ATCCGGGTGATCCCGGATCTCCCCTCCTTCCGCCGCGCCCTAAAGACATGGCTTTTTCAACAAGCGGGTCTGGCCTAGGGAATTTTAGTGGGGTTTTTAAGGGTATTTTAAAGGTTAATTTTAACGATTGGCCGCTTCAAATATTTTCTTTTAATTTGGTTTTAATGGATATTTATTGTACTGTGGTTTTACAAGGCTGCTAGCCGCCCTGAGTCCGGTGAGGAGAAGGGCGGGGTACAAATTAAATTATTATTATTATTATTATTATTATTATTATTATTATTATTATTATTATTATTATTATTATTATTGGCGCTTCTTCAGGGCTCAGCAGAAGCGCCAGGATCAGGGCTGAGCTCCAGCTGGAGACTGGCACTGATCCTGGTGCTTCCGCTGAGCCCTGAGTCCCAAAGAAGTGCTGATCCTGGTGCTTCTGCTGAGCCCTGACAGCCCTGCAGCTCCAGCCATCTCTCGCTCAGGCTTGTGCGGTGCTGCCACCGGTTCAGCTCATTCCCCTCCCCCGCTACCACTTTTCTAGGATGGTCGCGTACCACCTGCCAGGTGCCAATGTACCACAGGTGGTACCCGTACCACTGGTTGAAAAGCCCTGCTCTGGACCAGGGGACTTCAAACTTGGCAACTTTAAGACTTCAACTCCCAGAATTCTCCAGCCAGGTTTGTGAACTTGAACTCCCAGAATCCTCCTGCCAGCATCTAAACCAATATTTCTCAACCTTCGCAACATTAAGGTTTGTATACTTCAATTCCCAGAATTCCCTATCCAGTATTTGTGGACATCAATTGTGTCGCCTCTTAACAAGCTCTACTGTATGGGGAATTCTGGGAGCTGAAGTCCATTCACCTTAAAGTTGCCACTGTCAAGAAACACTGGGCTAAATAATCCTTGGCGTCCTTTACAACTCTACAGTGTTTTAATTCTAACCGTTTTCCTGCACACTGCAGAGGATTGGGCTAGATGATCCATGAGGCTCCTTCCATGTGGGCTGGGGAATTCTGGGTGTTGAAGTCCACACGTTGAGAAAGTTGAGAAACACTGGTCTAGACCGCATCTTCTCCATGATCAGTAGATATCCAGCTTAGAAGTCCACTTTCCACGGCTGATGGATTTATATCCCGGCATCATGAACATTCAATTGAGCCCCAAGAATAGAATAGAATAGAATAGAATAGAATAGAATAGAATA
>NW_015398738.1:16600-19776 GCF_001527695.2 Protobothrops mucrosquamatus
AGGACCCCGAAATCAGGATTTGGAACAGGAACGCTGGCTGAGTCCTTCCACCACGGAGCAGCGTGAGCGGATGAGCATCGATCTGTGGAGAGTGGCGTCCAGCAGAAACTCTTCTGGAGATCAAATTTCAGCCTGAGACAAAAATTTGGTGGAGATCCCAGGGATGCCAACAATGTGGGTGGGGCTATTTTCACTCTCCGCGTTCATGGGAAGCTCCTTGACAAAGCTACTGACTTGGTCATTGACGGTTTATGCATCGCAGTCCCTTCCCGTCTGCGTTTGGGACCCAGCAAGGCTCACCCTGATAATCCAGGGGTTTTAGGAGAGTCCCGTTTTCTTTCTTTCCTTCCTATAATCAGACATTTACCTCTTTTTTCCCCCCTTCTGTTTATCAGCTGAAAGAGAGAAGTGACACAATCAGAATGAAAACTGGCGATTCATTTCACACACACACACCAAGTTTCATTTCCTTATTCTGTCTTAAAGCTTTCTAAAGTCTCGGACGAGGAGAGTAAATAAGGTCATCAGCCAAGCGAGCAATTCAAAACATAAAATCATACGGCTGGAAGGGACCTTTAGAGGTCCTCCAATCCAACCCCCTGCTCAAGGCAGGAAACCTTTATACCATCCTGGTCAAACTGTGGTCCGGTCTATTTTTTTAAAACCTCCAGTGATGGAGCACCCACAATTCTAGGAGGCATCGTTGTTGTTGTTGTTTTTGAGTGGATAAAGCTGTTTTGCTTTGTGTCAACCGCCCCAACTTGGTTAGTTAGAAAAGAAAGACTCTCGAATCCGTTGCTGATGAAAATACACTTTACTAAAGCCAAGTGGTTACAGAAGGAGCAAAGCCGGATCTGTGATTTTTGCGCCCAAAGCGTGTGGTTAATTTTTCCCTCGTTCCCATCTTCCCCACTGGTTATCTTTGAGTATCCAATTAAATTCTAACAAATTTAACAACAAACAACCTAGAACTAAGGAGAAACTTCCTGACAGTGAGAACAATTAACCAGTGGAACTACCTGCCTCCAGAAGCAGTGAATGCTCCAACACTGGAAGTTTTTAAGAAGAGACTGGACAGCCATTTGTCCGAAATGGTATAGGGATTCCTGCCTGAGCAGGGGGTTGGACTAGATGACCTCCAAGGTCCCTTCCAACTTTATTATTATTATTATTATTATTATTATTATTATTATTATTATTATTATTATTATCATTATCATTATCATTATCATTATCATTATCATTATCATCATCATCATCATCATCATCATCATCATCATCGCACAGTCAGCCAGATGTTCAGATTGGATTTGGCATTTTGTCTACCTATCGAGTCCTTCCCAAGGACCTGGGATAGGCAGATGTGGATGTCTGATGGTGTTACAGATCTCGTCGCAGGATGGAAGCAGTTCCTAGTAAGGCCGACTTTTGCAATTGACTAATGGCGAATTTGTCAATGCCAATGATGGTGTTCAAGTGGTGCTCCAGTTGTTTTGGGATTGCACCCAAGGCGCCTATGACTATTGGTACTACCCTTGCTTGCTTTTGCCACAGTCTTTCTATTTCTATTTGTAGGTCTTTGTATTTTGTGATCTTCTCCAGTTCTTTCTCGTCTATTCTGCTGTCTCCAGGCACTGCCACGTCCACTATCCAGACTTTTTTGTCTTTCTTATCGACAATTGTTAAGTCCGGGGTGTTATGTTGCAGGTGCTTGTCTGTTTGAATAATTATTATTATTATTATTATTATTATTATTATTATTATTATTATTATTATTATTATTATTATTCTGCATTCAGTGTCACCTTGGGGCAGTGTCACCTTGGGGCAGCCAGTGGCTTTCACCGGATGGCACAATGCGTACTTTCAATTCCTCTCAGGCTAACAAACACACACACACACACACACATACCCTTATTCCACTCCACAGTCCTTCTCCCCTTTGAGTATGGCAGGCTGGCAGCAAGCGAAGCATGGCGTATCAAGATGCAGTCCTGACACTTTGATTTTAGACAAGAGAGGAAGAACTGTTGCCGAGGTGAGCGGCTTCTTTGAAAAGCTCGCCCGATTTTATGCAAACAGCCTCCTTCTTACGTTGCTAACGTAAATTTCAAATTTTCCATCCAGTTAACCAGGGACTGCCTTGGAACAAAGTCATCATCTGCACCAGGAACTCCAAAATAAACTTTCTATCTCAGAAGAATTGGGGGCATGAACATTTATCTCATTTTATTGTCTCTCCCTGAAGTTGCCTCCGTCCGTCTAGATGCCCATCCCTGAAAACCGGTGTCCCCTGTTTACGGTCCACATCAAAGCAAAATCTTCTTTAGGTTGGGCTCAGTGGTGTAAGTGGGCAGTCCATGCAGCAACACTGACATGGTTTGTGGTTGTTTTTAATGAGGTGGTGGTGTTTTTTTTTCTGTTTCCCAGTTTAATCAGTGTTTCTGGGATTTCCTGGTGGTCTCCCATCCCAGGATTAACCAGGTTTATCTCACTTACATTTCTGAGCCCAGAAAAAATCAGCACATTGCAGAGAGTTGGGTTAGATGATCCTTGAGGATCCTTTCAACTATGATTCTAGTCCAGGGGTCTTCAAACCTGGCCCTTTTATGACTTGTGGACTTTAACTCCCAGAATTCCTCAGCCTTTGAAGACCCTTGTTCTAGGTCATGGCTGGCTGAGGAATTCTGGGAGTTGAAGTCCAGAAGTCATAAAAGGGCCAAGTTTGAAGACCCTTGTTCTAGGTCATGGCTGGCTGGGGAATTCTAAGAGTTGAAGTCCACAAATCTTAAAGTTGCCAAGGTTGGGCACCCCAATATACACATGCAAACACACAACACACATGCACCTGGCTGCTGCCACCACACAGAGACAAAATCCTTCGCCCGCTGCCCCCCTTGAAAACCCGCCAGTTAAATTTGCACGCATTTGCCCTCCAGGCCCCTAAACCTCCTTGCAACCCAGGAATGCAACCACTCCATCTTTTGGAGTGGGCCCCAAAAATGTGGGGAAGGGTGAGCCCCCGGACAATGGGCTACCTAATTACAGAATAAAGAAGTTGGAAGGGACCTTGGAGGTCTTCTAGTCCAACCCGCTGCTCCTGCAGGGGGCTGTCGCCATCTCGTCCAAGACATGTCACCGTGTGGGCACCAGGTTGGATCTCGGGGGGGGGGGGG
>NW_015398739.1:0-6852 GCF_001527695.2 Protobothrops mucrosquamatus
TCTTTCAAATAATCAAATATGCGTGAAAGCCTATGGTCTCTTTATGCCTCTCCTGAAATAATACCCCCTCTACAGGTCCTGTTTTATGCACTGGAATGAACAGTAAAGTGATATGAAAATGGCAGGTTCTTTAGCAATCACAAACCTATATATGGAGATTTAAAAGCTTGTAGAAAAAGATGGCTCTCTGCTTCCTGCTAAAAGAATTAAAATAGACCTCAAGTGGACCTCTCTGGGAAGAGCATTCCATTATTGGGGGAGAAACAGCTACAAGTCTAGCAGACTTTTTCTTCTTCTATTGGTGATCTCAAACTCTAATAAGCATAAAAGTTAAGAAGTGATTAAGATATCACAGTCTTAAGCCAAGTCTACCACCTGTCTCACCCAGAGGTACCTATTCCAACAGGGCTGGCAATCCAGGGTCCTAGTCAAGTGATGAATACCAGTATTAGTGTCATGCCTTTTATTGTGCAGTCATTCTTTCTAAAACAACTTCTCTTATGAGGGTTTTTCAGATCAGGAAGCAGGGAATGGATATCTGCAGCAGGCAAGGGGACATGTGGTAAAATGGGTCATGAAATCATAATCTCAATACTGCAGCTTACGTACTTGTCTTTGCGGGTGATCGCTATGTGTCATTGCATATGTGAGTGATTGTGTGATGCTGTAGATACCACTGAACCAAGGGTCTCATAAAAGAACTATAATGAGTTGGAAAGATACTTGAGGGGAAAAAATAGTTGTCTCTGAGAACAAAGAAGAAAAGAAAACATCAGCAGGAATGTTGAAAGAACATGAGAATGAGGTATAAAAATTAGATGCTTCTGTCTCAAAGGGAAAATTGGAGAGCAGATTTGGGCCTAGTAATAGCATATTCATCATCATCTAGTGACTCATTTTATTTCATAGAAATCACAGGGATAGGGCTGAGGCCGTTCTGCACAGTTTGGCAATGATCTACAAATTGTGACTGTTCCTTCTCGGCAAGGACTAAACCTGCATTGAAGAATGGTTTTGTCATACTCTGCCAGCATCTGGTGAGATTTGTTCAAAAATTGGCTGTGATAAATGAACCAATACATGGTTACACCTGACCGCAGTTATATTCTACATTTCAAGTAATTTGAGGAATTAACATATTTTGCTTATTTATTTTTTTCTTCATTCCATTTCCCCTGGAATAACTTTTGATTGCAACATGCTTAATGATTCTATTTTACAGTAGCAAAACATGGTCTAATTGTGAGGTGTGTATATTTAAAAGGAACATAAAAACTAACACAAACTAATACAGAATAAAGAAAAGCAAGAAAAAGAGGAAAAAGAGAGACAAAAGTGCTCAAAGAAAAGACAAGAGGAAATAGAAAGAAGCTTCCAATTTCCTTTGCAGCAAATATAATTACAAAATTACTGCTTATTCTATGATATTTTTTTTTAAAAAGCTTACTTTTTTCTATTATCCATTTTTTCCCCTAATCATCAAAACCACAAGTCGTAAGTGCACTTTTTATGGTTCATGCAGTAAAGGTAGATATTTTCCAGATGAAATCACTTTACTCTCTTTATCCGCTTCAGAAACAAACTAGTTCTACACATTACTCTGAAATGTTTAAGATCTTTGGAGTTTACCATTCCCAATAACAAAATAGATGTGAGGCTTTTTTTGTACATTATAGAGCAAATGATATGAATTCTCCAAAGCGCCTGAAGGCAGGACAAGAAGCAGTGGATAGAAATTAATCAAGGAGAGAAGCAACCTAGAACTAAGGAGAAATTTCCTGACAGAACAATTAATCAGTGGAACAACCTGGCTCCAAAAGCTGTGAATGCTCCACGTTTTTAAAAAGAGACTGTACAGTCATTTGTCTGAAATGGTATAGGGTTTCCTGCCTGAGCAGGGGGTTGGACCAGAAGACCTCCAAGGTCCCTTCCAACTCTGTTATTCTATTCTATGATAAAATACAAAATGTTTTGTTTAGTCCCACCATAGATCAAGGTAAGAAATTATATATGAAAAGCACAGATATGCATATAGCAAGACCAATCCCAGATATGCCTCTTATTAATCACCAGGTATAATAAAATACACAAAACAAAGTACAACAACCCCTTTGTCCTTTTCTTTTTCATCCTGGGAATCATAATTCTTTTGTAGTGATTACATTTAAAACAGTGAAATGAGTTTACTTAAGTGCTTCTTGTCATGCCTGGGGGTGGTGAAATAGTTTTGAAAGACAAAGCTGAACAAAGGTATCTGCTTGCCCTTCAGCAGTTACATCCTGCAGGGGCAACTGTTCAAAGGAAATGAAGAGGTGGCATTTGTGTTCAGCAAGGTGAGGCTCTTGGAGGCATGTCAACTTTTCCAAGAGTTACTTTTACATTCATTTCAGAGTCTTCCTACTTAATTTGTAGGCTTCTGAAAGAATTTACTCATTCATTTTCTAGCTTGAAAGAATCATCTCCCTCTCCTTTCCTCATGGATATGCCTTTTTAAGAGAGCTTACTAAGTTACAACATAGAGTCCACAAAGCCTATGGAGATTCTCAATCATTCAGGTCATGGTTGTCCCAAAGATGCTTTTCAAAAGGCAACTGGACTTTGTTTTTTCTTTGAAAATGTTTTGCTTCTTAGTTCTGAAGCAATTTGGATGAGAAGTGAAACTTTTTCAAAGAAAAAACAAAATCCAGTTGCCTTTTGAAAAGCACCTTTGGGGCAGCCTCCACAATATTTTGATTGTCAGAAAATGGCATTCTCTTCTTAGAAAAACGCATGAGTTGTGATGTCACTGAATTGGAAGTCCTGGGCTCTATTCTGGCAGTCTTCACACAATTAAACCATTAGGATAGTTTTATCATCAGCTATCAATTGTTCAGAAATACACAATGTTGACTGATGAAAACGTAGTCCAGTGCATTTCAGTTTTCAGGTACTAAAAGCCACAATCAAGTGTAGCAACCAAATGGAAAAGCAGCTCTTTGGGGTCTGTAATTGCAAAAAAAAAAAGAGAAAAAGATAACATATAAAAAAAGCAAGAAGAAACAAAAGATGACTTTGTTTTTTCATGTTACTATTGTGCTGGATTGTTGACATCAGAAGCAAGAAAAATTATTTTCCAACTTAAAAAAGAAAATATTGTATGTGGGGAAAATATATAATATGTAAAACTATTGAAATATAATGGTTACATATTTAAAATACTTTGTCTTGTAAATTCTGAAAACTCAACTTCATATTTTATATATTTAATTTTATTAAATTATGTATATCTATTTACCTTGTGATTGCTCAGGATATTTTTTCCCATTATCAATCTTATTCAATGCTATTTATAATATTCCAGTTATGCAATAATGAAAATACCTTCCAATCAAGTCACTCTAACAAAGTCTTTTCAGAGGATACTAAATACAAACTTTCAGGAAAGAGAGTTCCAATTACCAATACTACTGCAAAGAAGCCTTCCTTCTGGTGGAGATTATTGTGCCTTTTCCTTAAGGGAATCACTATCACTCCTGATTAGAAAATTTTAAGTGTGGAACATATTTAAACTGAAGAGACTATATTCTCTGCTGTGATGAAAGCCAAACTATTTCAGGAAAGTAAAAGTCAGCATTTGCAATGGGTATTGAAATACGTTAAAACCAACGTAATTGCTTCAAAATTGTGAATAGGTCAACGAATCCACATATTCTGCAGGAGGTGAAGTTTCAAAACCATCTTTTAAAGCAACCTATCAAAAGCTGTAATTAGTTATTTTCTGTATTTTCTTCAGAATATTGCCTGGTTAGTGGCCATATTAAACATGGCAAAAGAATAAGTTTGGGAAAGGCTGATAAGATAAAGGATTATTAGTGCAAATATTTCAACTTCAAATTATTGAATTATTCCCCTCCCCCCACTCTTTAGTTAACCTTGCTAATGTTCTTCTGGTGAGTAGAAACAGTTTGCTTGCTTTTGCACAACCTCCCTTTGCATACTTGTCCCCTATATTTTCAGGAATTTCTTTCCCTCTGTCCAAACACAATCATTTTCCCAGTGACTTTGCCGGCCAAGTGCACATTCTTTAGATTAGCCAGGCTGCAATCTCTCCCTGAGCGATGCCTCTACATGCAGAAGCTGTTCTCCATTTCAGTGAGTCACAGGCCTTCCGATATGTCCCTCTGACCTGCTATATTTCTTTCTTTCTTTCTTTCTTTCTTTAAAAAAACCCCAACTCTGCCCTCTAGGCTATGACTCATGAGGGAGTGGTGAAGTCGAAATACAATCAGGATGGGGATCTTGAAAAAGAAGGAACTATATCAGATATAGAATGAAATCGGTCTGGGTGGAATCTACACTTCTGATAATTATGGGGTAAGCCTGTGAAATTATTCTCTGCTGAGGCAGAGCTCTACTGACTTTATTTTTGTTGTTTGACAATATGAACTCATTTGCTGTACTTAATAATCGATTCTTCTATAAACTACCTGCAGGTTGTTGCATGGGAAGGATAGTTGTTCGTGTCTCACCTTGACAGTTGTTTCTATTGGGCAACATTCTGATCCATATTCCCTACTTCCACCTGCTTCCAGAGGCTGATTTCAAGATAGAGTCCTGCTACTTTCATTAGCAGACCTCCATCTCGCCTAACGTAGGTGCCTTCCAGACTAGCTCTTTTTTCTACAGCACTAGTTTAAAAAAAAATGAAACACAGAAACCCAAGAAACCTGACTTCTCATTATTCAACAGCGTCAAGAGTAGATCTTTGAAAAAATGGACATGAAAAAAACCTGAAAGAAGTGGAAGAAAATAGAGTGAAAATTAGAACGGCTAGAAAAGAAAGTTTAAGCTGTATATATTAAAAGACAAGGGATGGCTGAGCCTATCTAATGACTGGGATACGGAAAATGTTCCAAGATCACCACAGATGGGGACTGCAGCCAAGAAATTAAAAGACGCTTGCTCCTGGGGAGGAAAGCTATGGCAAATCTAGACAGCATACTAAAAAGCAGAGACATCACCTGCCAACAAAAGTACATATAGTCACAAGGCCATGGTTTTCCCAGTTGCAATGTATGGCTGTGAAAGTTGGACCATAAGAAAGGCTGAGCACCAAAGAATTGAGGCCTTTGAACTATGGTGCTGGAGAAGATTCCTGCGAGTCCCCTGGACTGCAAGGCGATCAAACTGGTCAGTCCTAGAGATCAACCCTGACTGCTCTTTAGAAGTTGAAACTCAAGTACTTTGGCCACCTAATGAGAAGGAAGGACTCACTGGAGAAGAGCCTAATGCTGGAAAAGATTGAGGGCAATAGAAGAAGGGGATGACAGAGAATGAGGTGGCTGGATGGAGTCACTGAAGCAGTAGGCATGAGCTTAAGTGGACTCTAGAAGATGGTAGAGGACAGGAAGACCTGGAGGAATGTTGTCCATGGGGTCGGGATAGGTCGGACACGACTTCGCAACTAACAACAACAATAACAACAAAGAAGATATGATTTGATCATATAGTGCAATTAAATAAACACTGAATTGCAAACACAATGTATGAGGAGAGACCGGATTGAGAGGAAGGGGAAAGTAATGATTGGATAGAACTGATAAGTCATCTTGTTATCAGCAGAAATAGCAACTATTAAATCTGTTTCTATTCCCATGCCTGTATAGTGATGTTATATAATTTGGGGGAGGAGCTGAGAAAGACTATAGAGATAGTCCTGGACTTACATCAATTCGTTTAGCAATCATTCAAAGTTATATCAGCATTGAAAAAAAGTGGCTTATGACTGTTTTTCACACAACGATTGTAGTGTTCCTGAGATCATGTGATCAAAATTCAGACACTTGGCAATATTTATGACGGTTGCAGTGTCCCGGGTGATGTGATCACCTTTTGCAACCTTCTGAACAGCAAAGTCAATGGGGAAGTCAGAGTCACTTAACAACTGTGTCACTAACCTCACAATTGCATTGATTCACTTAACAACCGGGGCAAAAAAAAGGTTGGAAAATGGGGCAAAATTCACTTAGCAAATGTTTCACTTAACAACTTAAATTTGGGACTCAATTGTGATTGTAAGTTGAGGACTACCTGTACTTAGTTAATGACAATGATGTTCTAATAATTTGTATAGCAACAACAATACAGTAGCTTTCCACTAGGAACAACGAGGTGTCTGCCTTTGCAGAAGATACTGCGAACCAGTTGCTTAGTGTTCAAGAAAATAATTGTATGTCACACGGCCTCCTTTGCATTCTGTAAAAGAATGGTGTCTTTAGATGCATGAAGGCTACTTTTTATCCAGAAAGATTGTGGGAAAGGGAGGGGAACTTGGTTTCTTCCCCCCCCTCCCCATCTTCTATATTGCTGATAGGTGCAAAAAAATGATTAAGATGGTACATTTGGGCTGAATACATTTGGGAAGAATGTATCCTAACTTTGGTGGAGATCTATGAAGTTGTGCAGAGTAATAGGTGAAAGTGGCATCTCAAAACTTCCACTCCTATTTGAAGGTGTGTGACAGCAAATATATCACAGAGTTTAGTGTATGTCATGGTTCTGATAAATGAGACCAGTAGAAATAAGAACTCTGAGGCAATTGCTTTCCTCAAAGAACACTTTTAATGGCTACATAATATCAGCACGAACATAGGTGAAACCAAGACTGAAAGTTACCCCCCCCAAAAGGTTACAAAGTAAAAGTTGAACTCCCACCCCTTAGTGTGTCATAAATCACAATCCCCAAGTAACACCTTTGGCGGGCTTCCTAATGGTATCTCCAGCCTGCCAAACACTTAGGCTGCTTTACCTTGGTTCCCACAAGAAAGTTATTGTTTTGACTAAACTATGATAATGCATTTCCCCCCTCCTATT
>NW_015398740.1:0-1975 GCF_001527695.2 Protobothrops mucrosquamatus
GGGGGGGGGAGAATTTCTGTGGGGGGGGACGGTGGGAGAAAAAGCTCTGTGTGAGAAAGGATTTTCGTGGCTACCGATCAGGAAGTAGTTGTGTTTGCACAAAAGAAGTTGACGGATTCACTCTCTGCCAGGACGGATGTCACGGAGGGAATCCTGCAGTTTGAAATGTTCCCTGAGGTCATCCAGCCCAGCCCCTGCTCAGTGCAGCAATCCAAAGGAAAGCACCCCAGATCCGTGGCTGATTAGCCCCAACTCCTTGAGGGTGTCCAGACAAGGAGACCCCCCCACCTCCTCTGGGTCTGGGGGCTGCTGTTGACAGGCTGACTTTCCCTTTTTCTGAGCGAGGTTTTTCTAACTTCCCTTCAGAACCTGCCGGAATGAACAGATCCCTGAGCTGGGTGTTTCCTTGCAGACGTTTCCTGACCCAACTAGAGAACATCATCCGTGCTAGAAGAGTTTCTGGAGAGGAGAAGGAGGAGGGGGGAGAGGAGGACTGATGTGGCTGCTACCTGCTGTGCTTCAGTCCTGCCCCCCCCTACTTTGGAAAAATCTCTGCCTGCATTATGCCCCTGGATGGCACAGCTTGAACTGTTTTCTGCCTGAGCAAAGGAGACATATTTGAGCTGGGGAGAGTGGAAGGGAAAAGCCCCCGGCCCCACATCAAAGACCCAGAGCCGGGGGGGGGGGACACTTGCCACCCTCAACCTGCAACCTCCTTCCCCATCTCTGCTTTGCAACGGAGCAGAATCAGGTGTTCTCCACCACTTGCCCTGCACTACAGCTCCCATGTTCCTTGGCCAGGAGGCCCTTTTGCTTGGCTTCTTGGGGGGGGAGGTGGCTGCTCAAGCGAAACCCAGCCGTGGGGTCGACCCTCTGGGTGTTTGGGGGGGACGCAGCAAGCTGGGCCTCTGGGAACCAGGGTCGGGGGTTCAAAGGTGCTTCCTCAGCCTTGGCCCCTTCAGCTGCCCTGGACTTCACCTCCCAGAATCCCCCAGTCTTGACCTTGTCCCAGTCGAGGCAGCAGCCCCGAAGTGAAGGGACCTCCGGCTTCTGCTCAGGGCCAGGAGTTGGGGGAGAGGAAGGGGGGGGAGGGAGCCCTGAAAGCGGTTTGTCAAGACTCACAAAGGAGCAATTGTTGCCTCCACACCAGGAAGGAGCTGCTGTTGTTCCCAAAACAGCGCCAAGCAAGGTTGGATCCCTTACAAGCCGGATCCAGGTTTGGCCTCCTCCCTGCTCAGCTGAGGGGCATCAGGAAGAGCGCAGGGGCTGCTGGGTCATTCGCCCATCTTCCTCCCCCTCGGGTGAAAGGGGGGCCAGGGGGGCACTCCGAAGACCTGGAGGTCCATGGGGGGGGGCAGAAGGTCACGGAGAAAGTCTGTCTCTCCGGTCACTAAGAAGCGACCCCCCCTGGATGGGCCTAATCAGTCCGGGACTATTCCTGACCTCCCAGCGGAGTCTGGGAACTTGGCTCCCCTGCGGTCAAGGTTGGGACAAACTGAACTGAAACCATTTTTAATTTTGTCTTCATTGCCACAATTCAGTTTAGAGATTTTAGATGAAGGAGGGGGATCTTAAGTTCCTCAGTTAGCCATAACAATACTTCTGTGTGAGAATCAAGGTCAGCCCTGACAAAGGTTTTGGCCAGTGGAAAAGCTGGGAAATAATTGGTGAGTGTGATTTATGACAGCAATTTGGGGTGGGAATTGCAACTTGTTACTTTGTAGCCTGAGGGAGGGGATTTCAGTCTTGGGTTCACCTATGTAAGTGCCGATACTTTGTTTCCTAAATAAAATGTACTTTAAGGAAGAAAACTTTGCCTTGAAGTTCTTTTAAATGGTTTCATCTATGGGAACCATGACATTAACCCAAGACTCCAAATCACTTTAAATCCACGGGGTCCTGAGCTCCGGTTGCCTATCCAAAGCCTTGGGAGGATGACAAAGACTCACGGAAGAACCCACGATGGAGAAAAAGG
>NW_015398740.1:5586-6851 GCF_001527695.2 Protobothrops mucrosquamatus
AGTTCTCTCTGCAGGGAAGGAAGGAAGACCATGGGGCGATTCATCTTCGTGAGCTTCGGCTTGCTGGTCGTGTTCCTCTCCCTGAGTGGTGAGTTCGAGCAGGGTTCCTCGTGTCCGGAGAGGCCAACGCTCTCCCACCTCCGACCTCTTCCTGATTTGACCCCCCCCAGAATTCCTCTCCCCAAAGTTGCTTTTATTCCCGCTTGGCTCCTTCTGCCATCCGGATCCCACCTTCTCTCTCTGCCCCAAGACTCAGGACTGTGTGCAAGGATACAAAACCCAAGCAAAATTAACCCCACTGAAATGCAGAATTAATTAATTAAGAATGAAGTAAAACCCTTGGGGAAAATGCATGCCCCTCCCCCCCCTCTTGCTAGGGATTTCTCTCCATGGGAGCCACACAAGGGGTGAGACCCTTCCCCATCTGCTGAAGAGCTGAGCCGCGGGTGGGGGCGTCTTCAGATTGGACCTTCTTGAGCAGGGGGGCAGCCCCACGGATAATCTGCCTCTAAACCCCTGTAGTTGTTTGGGGGCATCCAGGAGGCGAGAGGAGATCCCTTAGGACAGACCCACCGGATCCTCCTTCCTTTGCACCGGTCAACAGCCTGGCTGCTTCCTTTCCCAGCCATTGCAATTTTGGAGGCTTTCAAGGGCAGCCCCACATCAAGGCCATTGCAGTAGTCTGGATATTGTTATTGTTATTGTTACTGTTACTGTTACTACTACTACTACTACTACTACTACTACTACTACTACTACTACTACCAATAATTCAAGGCAGTGAACATACCTGACATTGTTTCCTCTTTCTGTTTTCTCACAACAACAACCCTGTGAGGTGGATTAAGCTGAGAGAGAGTGATTGATGCCCTGCTTTCGTGACTAAGGCGGGACTAGAACTCCCCGTCTCCTTGTGATTGGCCCAGAGTCACCCAGCTGACTTCCAGGGCTAAAGCGGGACGAGAACTCCCGGTGTCCCGCTTCCTAGCCAGCTGCTCTAACCACTAGGCCAAATTGGCTCAGTTGGGACTTGAAGCCCAGGGAGGTCTGCCGAGGTTAATCTGTTCGTGAAAGAACCCAATTTTTTACTTCGCACCCTTCACGGAATGAAAAAGGCAGCCAACGTGGACAGAGACACACCAGACATGCAGCTTCCAGGGAATTAAACCAGGGTTCACTCTAACCGAGGTTTGGACAATCTGCAAAGGAAGCTGCAAGTCGGTTGCAATTTATTGTCATGAAAGATGTTTGCATCCCCCTCCCCC
>NW_015398741.1:0-2582 GCF_001527695.2 Protobothrops mucrosquamatus
TTGTAAATCAAAATAATCTGATTCACACTATTCAGTAAACCATACTGCATTACGGTTTAGCATATCTATTAGTCAAAAAGCTAGACAAACTTAGATTTCTATGCAAATGCAGCTTATTAGGAATTCCCTTCAGTTGAACTGGTATTTCACTGCCATCCTAATAGTTTTACTGACTTTCCTTTCTTTCATTTTTAAAAGAGTCTATGGACAACCCACAGCATCATAATTATCACAGGAACACCTAAGAACATATAAATAATGAAGTGATTTCAGAATTTGACTAATAACTGAAAAATTTAGAGTTGGCCCCCATATGGACATTGCATGGTCACTTGCTATTTGTTCCTTAACTTATTTTGTAAATGTGGCAGTCTGACACCTGCAGGTCCTCTTGGATCCACAATCACAACTGAGACCAAGATTTGTTAGCGGATTAATGGAAGGGAAGGGGTAAGGTTGTGCTTATAACTGCAAGTGGAAACAAAAGAATAAACTCAAATATTAATAACCACAGGGTATGGGAAAGAAACTGCTAGCCAAACACCTACAGAATTGAGACACACACAGAGAGGGAGAGAGAGAGAGAGTGACAGAGAGACAGAGGAAGAGGCAGAGACAAAGATAAAGAGAAACTAGCATTTGGACCTGGAAATGTGTCTTCTCAGACTGATGGGCAGCCCCAGACAGAAGAATACATTTTCCTCATACCTATTTATGTACCTACCCATTTGTACCTGATGCTCCCAGAATCATGGGAAGCGTTCAACTCCATCTACTGGCAAGGAAGCTTACTATTCCTCTCTTGCTTAGAGCACAGAATAAGCAGCAATTTCCCTTCCATCTCCCTTAATTCCTATATTGTTCTCCATAAATTACTTCTGGTAAGGGCAAGCCCATCTTTCATTGCTATTTAAAACAAAACAAAAACAAAAAGGGCTACCACAGTGAGTCTCTAACCCTTAATTTTTTTTGGCAACTTCTGGATCAATTGAGTATCGTTGTTTGTAATGATATGTGGGAATGACTTGGGAGACAGGAAGAAGAGCCATAGACTGGTCAACTGGCATGGAAAAAGTATCTCAGCCCAGAGAAGGAAGGAGAACTTGGGAAGAATTTGAGAAGGGAACCTCCCTGGTTTTCTGCAGAGTAAAAGGAAAGGAGGGAAAAAATAATTTAAGATAATTCAAAATTTTGCATTTAGAAAAGTTAATGTCATATTATGTTAAGTACAGTTTGAAGATTCTCTGCAGTCACAATAGCACTAGCTTTTGTTTGTCTGAATATTACGCATGTTTAATTATAGGATGTCTAATTGATCTATTGAAAGAAAATTAAACCCGAAAACACTTTATTTTTCTTTAACATTTTGCTTTCTGAAATTTTCTTGCCACAAACTCTGTCTCTCTGTCCTCTTCAGTCTTCTAATCCTTTTTTTTTTTAAAAAAACTCACATCACTGGAAAACATTCTCTCCAACTTGAACATGCTTTTCTTCAGAAGATCTTAGGACTTTTCTTTCTTAGGATCTGCTAGGCTTGACAAAATTTAAGCAACTACCAAGAAACCATTTATGTAACTTTAGAACAAATGCGATCCTTAACAGCATTTTTTTTGCTAAATCTGTAGAAACTGAAGTGGAGCAAATTTTGGTTAATTGTCAAAAATAATACCCCAAACAAAACCCATCAACATAGCAATCTGTTGAGTGCAATAGTCTTTTAGCAGTAAGAATCTGAACAAGGGAACCAAAGAGAACATCTTACCTTGATAAGGAAAGACTGCTAAGCATATAGTTACCAAGAGAACCTGGATCATTTTGGAGGCTGGATTTGGCTGGAAGACAGGCAATCTCTTCCTGCTTTCAAGCCAACGTGAGCTCTTCCTCTGTTGACTATGAGAAGCAAGGAATGGGTCCTTCAGCTTCATTCATGCCCTCATATGAGAAGATGTTTGCTAAAGGATTTGCACAATTCTGAGTTGTAACAATACTACTGGAGGGCAGTTTTCCAGCTGGCTTAGCGCATGTCACTCCAAAAATGACAGCTGGGAGGGTTCATTCAAGGCACCCCAAAGGAAAAGCCCAAAGGAGGCTATTAATTGGTCACAGCAGACCTTTCCCTGGCTCACCTGTTAATACGACTAAATTTGGGGCCTCTGGTGCATGGGGTCTTAAATGCCAAGAGTTGGTTTTTACAGTATTTTGTGAGTAAGAGGCACTTTGGGAGCAATCTAGCCTCCTTTCAATATTGCTAGCATAGACTGAATCCATGTCAATGCATTTGCCTAAGGGATCCCTGATTTCAGTAAAGGAAAAACCCCTTTGTGCCACAATAGATTTCTCACTTTGTAGAGAACTCAAGAACTTTTGTTATCTCTTCATATAATTCCTTCAATAACTCCTCCATTTTTTGAAACAAGAGATTTATATGTTGATACAAATGTCAGCTGCAGTAATATGCATTCAGATTGAGGACAATCAGTGGGAAGGCTTGCTTTCAGAACTTGTGGGTGCTCCAAGATGGGAAGTTTTTCAGAAGAAATTGGACAACCCTTTGCCTGGAATGGTATAGGATCTCCTGTTTC
>NW_015398741.1:10725-12916 GCF_001527695.2 Protobothrops mucrosquamatus
ATAATTTGAAATCTCATGGTTCACAGTTCTCACAGCTTTTATGAAGGATGATCCAAGAGCACAAAAAAGAAGAAGAAATCCCTCAAAGTTGCCTGTTAACAGTAAATTTATGTTAGGCATAAGTAACCAGATCCTCACATGTAGAGTTTAAATCAACTACTTTATTGTACTCTGCTTATAATAGAGGAATCTCCCTAGACGGCTTCCCTTCTCTTCAGAACAGATAGATAATTTTGGGGGAAAGAAAGCCCACAGTAGAAACAGCAGCTTCATTCCAAGAGGACAAAGGGCAAAAGAACCATCTCTTCATTTAGAAAGAAGGAGGCATGGGAGCCTTTGAAAGTCTCTTCGGTGGCCAACTTGGTTTCTTTCAGAACTTCTGCCCTTACCATCACCAGCTTTCCTCTCTTGAAATAACTCCAGACTAATTAAAATTGCAAAGCCTCTTTGTTAGAGGAAGAGTTATAAAAGTAGCACCAAGCCATATCTTATGCTGAATTTAACCTTTCTATTCAAGGGGAGGATAAATGATAAACCAGTATTACAATGTATGCATGTTTCTGCAAATGTATACCTATTTTTAATGCTTTTCTCATCTCAGTTTGATGCTGAGTCTGATCTAAACTTTCTAAATTCTTCTCTCATAATAGAAAAAAGCAGGAATTTTTTTTCCCTTTCAGTCACCTTAAAAATGAGTTACCCAATCAGCATCCTTGAAGTGAGAACATGGTTCTGGTTTAAAGTGATCAAAGAATGAAGAGAAATGCAGAATTCCAGGATTGAGGTCCTTCCTCACAGCTGCTACTCCACTGAACAACCTCACTCTCCTCCATTCATTTGTCTCTCTGTAGCTCTATATTTTAGTTCTGAAGGAGAGATCATCACTCACATCAGCAGACCAGGAAACTTCTAGATCCTCTCACTTTTCTCCCCTAGGATAATAGTTCTTCATTTCCAGATGATTCAGATTAATACTCTCTAAATTATTATTGTCTAAGGATTGTTCTTTCAGAATCTTTTGCCTTACCTTTACTAATTGTCCCTTAGACTTCCAGATATTGTTAATCAACTGGGCATCTCTCAACAGCCCTAAGTATGTGGTCAATATATCTAGATTTTAATTTAATAGCATCTGGAGGTCTTAGGGTTTCCATCCCTTCTACAAAATTCATTAAGACTTATTGCTAATTTTTCAGCTTCAAGAACCCTTCAGCTCTCTTTGCTGATGTAGCAGTTCTTGTCTAGGTCGAAGTTGCCTCTTGGATTCCAATACTCTATCATGCATGCCGTTTTTTAGAAGAAGAAGCTTCAGTACATCTCAATGATCTGTTTGTTCTTTTCAGTTATATTATGTGTGCTTGACAGGCTTCTTTAATTGCGATTGACAGCTTGTAGTGCTACTGGACCCATGCAATACATCTCAAATTGCAGCTTTATGGGTTTCTTCACCAGCCATCACCACGATGGGCCATGAACAGGCACTGGCAGCTGATTTGAGACAGTGGGCCATTGATTTAGAGCTGTAAGCAGAGTCTCCAGCTCCACTTGTGGAGAATGATTGGGCACCCATATAAATAAATAAATAAATTCTTCAGAAATCCCTTCTTTAGCTTCTCTGCATATCTTCTCCAACCAGTCAGATGTCTCAGTCACACAGGTATCCCAAAATTCAGAAGGACCTTATCCCTAGCAAAATTCAATGTCCTCCCAACAGCAATTCCTGAAGAGGATACCAAAAAATCCCCTTCTGTCCATGTGGTAGAGGAATTATTGAATTGATGGAACATGTTATTCTCTATTTTCTTCTCTATGCAGGTGCTTGCCAAGAATTATTATTTCTATTCTTTCTTAAATAATCTGGTCATTCTGATTTGGTTTATTTCAAAATGTTATTATAATTATTGGATCAATTTTATTTTCTATCCTTGACCATAGCCAAGTACTGTCTTATAATTTGTATAGAATGCCATATTTACTCTAATCCTTTTTAGATATTTTAGAACAATTATATTTGTCCTTTTTATCCTATTTCCCTTTGATTTTTGTATTGTATTTGCTGGTCTCTTATTATCTATTTTCATAATCTAGGAATTATTAGGAACTCAATCAAATTATATTATCTTGGTCAAAGAGAAGAAATATAAAGAGAAAACTCATCAATGTAATCTAAGAAAATTGCTGCATAAGACCT
>NW_015398741.1:16493-17576 GCF_001527695.2 Protobothrops mucrosquamatus
ATTTATTAAGGGGATCAAACCCTCCCAGGGTAAATTACCAAAGACATTCTTTGAAATGATGGACAATTTAATGCTAGTAGACTCATGGAGGCAATTGTAAAGGACTGTAACAAGAAATTACATGACTATTTTGATAATAATCTAGGCAAAGGGACAGACCTAACAACTGTCTGGAAGTGTAGTAAGGCAGTTATGAGGGTTTTTTTTTAATACAATATAATCAGTTAGAGAATAAAAAATCTCTGGAAAAGACCCAAAAGATATTCGACCCAATCAGAAAGAAAGAAATTGAATTGCAAAAGTCACCTGTGGACACCTAAGAAAAATAAAATTAGGCAAAGCCCCTGGCCCAGATGGACTTACACGTCAATATTATAAATGTTTTGAAGATGAACTTCTGCAGCCATTAAAGAATGTAATGAATGTTATATTACAAGGGAGAAATGATACCCCCAATTTGGACAGAAGCTAATATTGTGTGACTTCTGAAGGAGGGTCAGGATGCTATGATGATAAAGAACTACAGACCAATCTCATTAATAAATGAGGATTATAAACTATTCACTGAGATTTTGGCAGAAAGACTAAAAATGTTTTACAGATATATATTCATGATGATCAAGCTGGCTTTCTTCCAAAAAGACTGTTAAGGAATAATGTGAGTAGTTTTTGAATATTATTGAATATTTAGAGTATCATAGTTTCCCACGGCCTTTAAAGAGGCGGTGGTGAGGCCCCTCCTTAAGAAGCCTTCCCTGAACCCAGATGTATTGGCCAACTATCGTCCAGTCTCCAACCTTCGCTTTGTGGCGAAGGTTGTTGAGAGTGTGGTTGCACAGCAGTTTCCTCGGCACCTGGAGGAAACAGTCTATCTAGACCCTCTTCAGTCGGGCTTCAGGCCGGGTTACAGCACGGAAACGGCATTGGTCACGTTGGTTAATGATCTCTGGAGGGCCCGGGACAGGGGTTATTCCTCTGTCCTAGTTCTTTTGGACCTCTCGGCGGCTTTTGATACCGTGGACCACGGTATCATGCTGCGGCGGTTGGGTGGGTTGGGAATGGGGGGCACCGTGATGCGGTGGT
>NW_015398742.1:0-1489 GCF_001527695.2 Protobothrops mucrosquamatus
AAAGAACAACACATTTTTGTCAAAGTTTTGAGAGGTAAGGATTCAGATTGATGCCTTAGATTTGGTCCCCAAACTTCTTCCAAGAGATGAACACTATTGCCAAAACTAACAGGCACAAATCTGTATTTTGCATTATAACCATGATTTTAGTCCAATAATGGGAATTCTGCATCAGTTCTCAGCACTGCAGATAAGATTCAGCAACTGGATCAGCACTTGCAGCATTTATATGTGCATGGAACCTCCATCCATTAGGATTTCAATGCCATTCCACTAATGTAGCAATAGCAATAGCACTTAGACTTATATATTGCTTCACAGTGCTTTACAGCCTTCTCTAAGCGGTTTATAGAGTCAGAGTCATATTCCACTGAACAATCTGGGTCCTCATTGTGCCAACCATGGAAGGATGGAAGGCTGAGTAAACCTTGAGCCGGTGAGGATCGAACTGCTGGCAGTCGGCAGAGTTAGCCTGCAATACTGCATTCTAACCACTGTGCCACCAGGGCTCTTAATGTAAAGAGTAGGTTCCCCTTAGTGTTATTCTGCAATGTGCTATATGTGGGGCTGCCCTTGAAGACCATTTGGAAGCTGCAGCTGAGCCAGAATATAAAGATGCAGGCAATTATGGGCGCGCCTCAGTACGCCCATGTTTCACTTCTGCTCTGTGAACCGCAATTGACTCTCAGTGCAATTTTGGGTGGAATTCAGGGTGCTGGCTCTCACCTATACATGGCATGGGGCTGGGTGATTTGTGGGACCACCTCTCCTCGGTTGTGTCCCACTAGGTCTGACAGGAATGCCACATTCAGTCCCTTCAGTTAAAAAAATGTCATCCTAAGGGACTCACAAGTTACCTTTCCTGATATGGTAACTGCCCACTGAAACATATCAGATGGGCTCTGATCCTTTCATAAAGCACTGAAGACCTGGATGTTCTCCAGAGATTGGGAGTCAGGGAGTTAGTTGGCCTGTTGAAATGTTTCTGCTGATTGTTTTGGGGATTCACTTTCAGTGACCATTGTTGATTTTTTATTCTTTACTAATATTGGATTTTTAATTTTTTTAATGTGTTGATAGCCATACAGAACTGTGTTTGTAAAATGGGTGGCCATATGCTGCACATAGATTTAACTAGGTAAATAAATATAAAATATCCTCTCTTCAATATATACTGTATCCTAGGTAAAAGTTTGGCTCTTCCATCCTCATCTATTCTCTAATAAATCCATCTGTTACTTGAAATATAACAAACGTCTGTTAATATTTATTAAGAGCTAAGCTCATACTTTGCATCCAAGTAAACTCTATTATGAGCAGTTTATTCTTTTTTTAATGGGAAGTGCTGCTGTTTCACTACTTAACGTTCTTTCAGCGCCTTACTTCAGGAGCCAATCCTCTAACAAGGGATCCTACTAAATTCAAACCTCCAACAGGTTCAGCTAAAAGCTCATATTCTGTACAAACTTTTATTAAACTTCTTGGAGTA
>NW_015398742.1:1715-6851 GCF_001527695.2 Protobothrops mucrosquamatus
TTGCATCCAAGTAAACTCTATTATGAGCAGTTTATTCTTTTTTTAATGGGAAGTGCTGCTGTTTCACTACTTAACGTTCTTTCAGCGCCTTACTTCAGGAGCCAATCCTCTAACAAGGGATCCTACTAAATTCAAACCTCCAACAGGTTCAGCTAAAAGCTCATATTCTGTACAAACTTTTATTAAACTTCTTGGAGTAAGATGTTTTCTCCACCCCCATCCCTACCCACTGTTTCAATGGCACATCTGTAGAGAGATATGCCACACCTTGTCTTCATTCACTGGTGGAACTGGTTATTTGGCTGATCTGATTAAGTGGGCCCCAAACTCACAAGAAACTTAATCTTGATTCTTGTGAATGGCTCACAGAAATCCTTCAAATTCCTTATGGAGTAGCTCAAAACTACCAGTGTAAATAATAATGAGGAAGGTGGAAAAACTCAAATACTTTGGCCACCTAATGAGAAGGAAGGACTCACTGGAGAAGGGCCTAATGCTGGGAAAGATTGAGGGCAATAGAAGAAGGGGACGACAGAGAATGAGGTGGCTGGATGGAGTCACTGAAGCAGTAGGCGTGAGCTTAAATGGACTCCAGAGGATGGAAGAGGACAGGAAGGCCTAGAGGAACGTTGTCCATGGGGTTGCAATGGGTCGGACACAACTTCGCAACTAACAACAACAAAGATGGAACAATGTTTATGCAAAGAAAAAGAAGCCACTTATACTCAACTAGTACGTATGTTTTTCCCACCCGTTTTTCATATTCACAAACTTTCATTTGAGCTGGCGTTTATTATTATAGCTATTTATTCATTTTTGTTTCCCCTATATATTTCCTAAAGAGATTATTTTAATATGCTTATTTGTGCTTTTTTATATTTTTAATTGCTTGCTTGCTTTTAATTAGTTTTCATAGGACTAAACATTTGATTTAATGTCATATTTGTAAAAACAAAGAAGTGCAATGATGTTTAATTTCTTTTTGATTGTGTCAGCCAGCGTATTGATTTGCTCCTTTAATTTCTTAGTTACTAGAGTAATTAGTTTTGTTACAACATTTAGATTTTCCTTGATCTAATATTCATTCTGACCCTTAGCAATCTGATTTCCATGCCTACTACTGAAGATAAATTATTTTCTTTACAGTATATAATTCATTTGAGCATTAGAATTCCGTTAATCTGTTCTTGATTTAATCCTCCCCTTTCAGTATGGTTAATATTCACCTTTTCCTTCTTTGCATAATTCCATTTTTTGAGCTTCTGCTTCACTTTCTTCATAGTTTCTGAATTGATTATGTTCCTACAAATTCCAACTTAGGTCTTTTGTTTATTATTTTTATCTCAGTACTTGGGTTGCCTCATTGTTAATAATATTTCATTTTTATTTTCTTTTTCCAAAATATGTCCTTTTCCTTTTGTTGAACTTTCCTCTTGCCTTGTTTCTACTTTGTCATAACACTTCTTCAGATGAAGATAAAGGTAAAGATAAAAACCAACCTATTCATCCACACACTCTCCTTCCTTCCTTCCTTCCTTCCTTCCTTCCTTCCTTCCTTCCTTCCTTCCTTCCTTCCTTCCTTCCTTCCTGTTTTGTATCACTTATGTCATTTCCATATTTGTTGTATATTTTATTATCAGTTAAACTCTATTTCAGTTTTCAAAGATTGTTAACAGTTATTCAGTTACAGATAAAGACAGCCTTCTTTTAAACTCATTCACTTATTTTTTATCATACTTGAAATACTACAATACTCTTTCCCATTCCTGCCACAACTCCTTTGGTTTCTCTTTTACATCCGTCACTTATCATACTACTTCTCACTGGGTATGATCTTGTTTCTCTGTCTTTTATTTCCCTTCACTGCATACAGTTTTCTTTTCACATTCCATTTACAGCTCTATTTTCTGACCTTCACTCTCCAGTCCTTGCTTATCTGTCATCTCTGATTTTTTTCCTTATTCTCTTCCAATATCTTTTCATTTTTCTAGTTCTTTGGTTATCTGCTAAATGCTTACGTGCCTGCCTGCCTGCTTTTCTCCCGCTTAACTATTTACCTAACAAAATATGTTTGATTGATTTCTTAGCAGGGCACAAACTGTGGTGGCGCAATGGTTAAAATGAAATAATGCAGGTTGACTCACTGCTCACTCCAGGAATTTGATTCTGAGCGGCTCAAGGTTGACTCATCATTCCATCCTTCTGAGGACCCAGATTGTTGGGGGCAATATACTGGCTCAGTAAACTGCTTAGAGAGGGCTGTAAAGCAAGGGTCCCCAACCTGTGGGCCGCGGCCTGCGGGGCACCGGGCCACGGGACAGGCTGGCCAGTGCATGCGCATGTGCATGCACACCCCCTCACTTGCACTAGTGCCATGGCCACGGGGCGCAAAAACAGGATGCCGTGCCACGCGGAGTGAAACGGGCCACCGCTGCGCCATGGGGTGCAAAAATGGCTGCCACACCATGGGGCGCAGAAACAAGGCACTGCACCATGCAAGAATGGGGTGGGGCTAGCAAGTATCACGTGGACGCTAGCCCTGGTCCATTTGTGGCACATGTGTGCTCATGGCCTCGTGCACACACGTGGGCACGCACGCATGTAAAATGCTTCCCCTTCCCTTTTCCTCCGGTCCGCCAACCGACAAAGGTTGGTGACCTCTGCTGTAAGGCACTGTCAAATGGTATATAAGTCTAAGTGCTATTGCTATAAATCTACTGAATTTACTAGGAATAAACCTGCATAGGACTGCAGTATAAATCTTGTTTGTTCTAAAATATTTCTTCCACAAGGTTTACCCTTTGAGGCCTTCCCCTGGACCCACTTTCTTTTTAATAATAGGAAAACTATTTTTTTTATAATTATAATTATTATAAAAATTATTAACTATTAAAACTATTAAAATAATAATTATTTTTTATACAGGAAAACTATTTTTTTCCTTGTGTGTCCAATCACTGGATTAGAAACCACAAGGCCATGGATTTGCTTCTGCATTAGGTAAGCAAATTTGATTACTTTGGGGCAGTTTATTTTCTCTCTCAGCCTTAGGAAGAAGGCAGCAGGTGGTAAACCAATTCTGAAAATACAGCCAAGAAAATTAAATAGACTTGTCCATATAGTCACCAGGAGTCAAAACTAATTTAAAAGCCAAATGAGACTTTTAAAAAACTGCTCACAAATCTATATAACAGAATTACATCCTTACCTATTATTTAGGTAACTATGAAGTAGTTATCCTTCAACAGAAGAGTCGGATCCTCATTGCTCATGAATCCTCAGGATAAATTTCTCCAATAGGTTTTTTTAAAAAAACAAGCGTTTAGAATACAGGTAGTCCTTGACTTAAGATCACAATGGGGATCAGGATTTCCATAGAAGGTAATTGTGTCGTAAGTAAGTTGAAGCTGATTTTATGAGAATTTTATGGCAGCTTCTCCAATGAGTGTTTTTTGCTAGAAATCAGCAAAAAAAAAAAAAGCCCCAAATTACAATCACGTGACTGTGGACCATTGCAACCAGTCAAAATGTGACCTGATTGCCGAGTGCCTATATTGTGATCACATGACAATGGGAGTGGTGCAATAGTCATCAATGCAAGTACAGGTCATAAATAACCTTTTCCAAGGCTGTTGTAACTGTTGTTAAACAAATGGTTGTAAATTGAGGACTGCCTGTTTAGGTTTGGGGGGGGGGTCTCTAGGGCAAGGCATGCTCTGTGTTTCTCAACCTTGGCAACTTTACGATGTGTGGACTTCAACTCCCAAAATTCTCCAGCTAGCAACGCTAGCTGGAGAATTCTGGGAGTTGAAGTCCACACATCGTAAAGTTGCCAAGGTTGAGAAACACTGACTGTCGGTCTAATAAATCAGAGTAACAAAAAAGCAATAAAGGACAGCACATAAACATTACTGAGGTCACTAGTGATATGAGTGAAATAGGCTATCCATTCTTCCCTTTCACCTCTCTTAGAAAGTGCAAAGACAATTGAGTCTAAAATTAGCTAGCTATTGTTATAGTTGAATCAAACATCTTTTAAACTCCAGTATTGTAGCACACAGAATATCATATCAGTAATTTAATGGAAAGGGGCAAAACAACTATTGAGCTGAAAGTGCTGTATGAAAGAAAACCCAGGGTCACAAATGAAACCTGCATGCCAAGCATCACTGAGCAAGAGATGATCAATAATGACAGCAATTTGTCACATTTTTGTCCCCTAAAGTAATATACATAGTCCTCTGTATTGTTCCTGATATCAGTAAGCACATACTTTAAATCTAGATCTAAATCTGAAGACGTTACCTAACCAATAATGAAACATCTGTGAGAAAACAACAGTGCTCAGAGAGTACCAAGGACTCCACGGTACTTTAAATGGGGTGTGTAACTGCAGGAGGAACGCAGTGGCTCGGGTGGTTAGGACGCTGGGTTGACAATCAGCAAGCCTGCATTCGAGACCCGGGTGCTACTCTCTGTGACTGGATGAGCTCCCGTCATTCGCTCCAGCTCCTGCCAACCCAGCAGTTTGAAAGCAGGTGACCACAAATAGATAGATGGGCACCACTTCGGTGGGCAACTTAACAGGGATATGAAAGGAGTCCAACAACCAGGCATGCCTCAGACAATGGTGATGGCACTGGCTAATCCTTCATCCTGGAAGAGCCTCGGTACTTCTGACATGAGAGCAAGTGACTTGCTGAAGCCTCATTGTATGTTGAATATTACAGGAAATACTGCACTGAATATGGGCTCCAGATTCCAAGTAAGCTTTCAAAAACAAGAAAGTATTACATTGATTAAAAGAAATAGAATAATTTCTTGTGACAGCACAGCAGATTATGGATTCCCTGAAGAGCATTCTGATAGCTTGAGTTCAGCAATTTCAGAAGAGTGTGTGTGAGAGTGTGAGATGGGGTAATGCATAACTCAATTTGCTTGAGAATTTTGCCAGAAGCTACTTTTCATGCTTGTGTCACATCTGTGTCAAGAAATAGCAGCTACCACATGTATTTCAATGCACACTTAGTTTTAGCCTCAGGTCTACACTCAGTGAATCAAATGCATGAGGGACATGAACCCGTTGAGATTCTACCAAGGAAAACTATAGTACCTTACTTCCAACTAGAGTTAAAC
>NW_015398743.1:0-1923 GCF_001527695.2 Protobothrops mucrosquamatus
TCCCTCTTCTTTGGGGCAGCCCCTGAGATATTGGAACACTGCTATCATGCCCCCCCTCGTCCTTCTCTTCATTAAACTAGACATACCCAATTCCAGCAACTGTTCCTTATATGTTTTAGCCTCCAGTCCCCTAATCATCTTTGTTGCTCTTCTCTGTACTCTTTCTAGAGTCTCAACATCTTTTTTACATCGTGGTGACAAAAACTGGATGCAATACTCCAAGTGTGGCCTTACCAAGGCATTGTAAAGTGGTATTAATACTTCACGTGATCTTGGTCTTTTGAAAGGGCCTTAAAACCAAGCTCTGCCATTTAGCCTGGAATCTGGATAGGGGTGTGCCATTCTGGAGATGGTTATTACACAGAAAATCCCACCTTCGCCCGCATTGCATGCTCCCACCTTCTTGGCTAATTCTTCATTTAACACTCTATGTACTATTTTACTGTTGTAACCTTTATGTCGATGCTCTTATTATGTTGTGAGCTGCCAAAGTTATGGGATTGTGAGATAGGCAGCATATAAATTTAATAAATAATACTGCTATACTTTCTGCAACATGATTCATTCCCTTTATCTTTATAGAGATCCAAGATGGGGCCATTGTGTCTCTCTATAGTTGTCACGCATCTCCTCTGTGAGATTACATAACCTTTATTGTCATTTTTTTCCTCCTGTGGGCACAACGACACACATTACAAATGAAATATAGTTGCTTGCTCTCAAGTGTTACTTACGTACATAACACAAATTTAAACTATACTATATATGTATAGACCTACACCCTTACATATAAGCAGCATATAAATATTGATCACTGTCCATCTTGAATACATAACGGAAGGAGGAAGCTTTAGAGTTCACAAGGTTAATACAATATGGAACAAAGCTGTGGCTGAATCTGGATGTTCTACTTCGGATACCACGGAGCCTCCACTCAGAAGGTAACAAGGAAAACAGGATGTGAAGAGGATGTGTAGTGTCCCAGATAATCTTGCGGGCCCTGCTCAAGCAACGCTTCTATGCCATGTCCTGGATGGAAGAGAGGGAACTGCCAATGATCTTTTCAGCCGTCCTCACCACTCTCTGCTCTGCCTTCCTGTCTGAAGCAGTGATGCTGTATGAAGGATGCTCTCAGTAGTCCCTCTGTAGAAAGTGGGAAGGACAGGGGAAGGAAGATGAGCTTTTCTCATGTGACTTAGAAAATGCAGGCATTGCTGTGCCCGCTTCACCAGTGTCTCGCTGTTGAGCGACCAAGCCAGCCTACTTGTTAACTGCACACCCAGGAATTTGATGATGGCAACCATCTCCACAGGTGAATCATATCCGTCTGCGCATGCCTGAAGATGGCGGACGTCCGTAGGTAGCTCCGCAGTAGCGGAGACCGAAAATGGGCAGAGGGGAGCCTCGGAGGCCCCCGAAGGTCCGGAGACCCGTCCCCAGGTAGATTTCTCCCCGGTGAGCTCCCCGGGACTGGATTTTGGAATGTGAGGTGACGCGGGGACGTGGAGCCGACCGGGTAGCTGTCTTGTCGGCCTTCCTCGGTCTTTCCGTCCCTCGGCGCCCTCGCTGGCGGTTTCTCTAGTGACCCTCTGGGTGGACCGCTCGCCCTTAGAGGCATCTTTGGCGGATGCGGTGGCCCGGGCGGCCTTTTCTGGGCGGCCCCTGTGGCCTCGGAGGCATCTTTGGCGGCCTCTCTCGGCCTCGGAGACATCTTCGGCGACCTTGGAGGTCTTTCCAGCGGTCCTCTCGGACTTGATGGCCTCTTCGGCGGCCTCGGCGGCCTCTTTAAGAACTTTGCCAGCGGCCCCGATGGCCCCTCCAACGGCCCCTTCAGCAACCATTTCGGCCCTTCCGGCGGCCTCGGCGGCCTTCGGACGGCTTTTTCAGCAGCCCCGGTGGCCTGGTGGCCCTTCCAGCGGCCCT
>NW_015398743.1:5556-6850 GCF_001527695.2 Protobothrops mucrosquamatus
GCAAGCGGGCCTGGCCTAGGGAGGATTTTAAATTGGGTTTATTTTTAAGAAAATTTTAAACAGCACAACTTTAAAATATTTGGTTTTAATTTGGTTTTATTTGGTGGGGATTGTAAATATGTTTTTGTTTTTAAATATGTTGTGAGCCGCCCTGAGTCCCGTTGGGAGAAGGGCGGGATATAAATCAAAATAAATAAAAAAATAAAAAATAAAATAAATAAATTAATGCACAGAGAAGTGTGGCTGTGCCTGCCTTTTCTGAAATCAACATTGACAATGATCTTTCAGATGTCTTCCAAGATCTCTGAGAACACATTATGTACTTGGCTCTTTTATGACTCGTGGACTTCAATTCCCAGAATTCCTGAGCCAGCCACGCTGAGGGGAAAGGGAGAGGTTTCCAAGCTGAGCCATGCTGGCTCAGGAATTCTGGGAGTTGAAGTCCACGAGTCATAAAAGAGCCAAGGTTGCCTACCCCTGGTCTAGTCATTGGAAAGCTCAGCAGGAATGCCATCCTTCCTTGTGCTTTTACTTGAGTTCATCTGCTAAACCCCTTTCTTGATCTCATCAGCAGAGGGAGGCAGGTCGAGGGCATCCAAAACTGGTAGCTGAGGAATCCATGATAAAAGATCAGGATCAAGTGTGGGTGCCATAATGAGCAGGTTGGAAAAATGTTCAGCTGGTGTGTTTTTTTCAGTCCTTCCTGGTTTTTGATCATGTTCAACCTATCAGATGACAACAAGGGGAAGCACCTTGATTTAGAAGGGCCATAAACTGCCTTTATGGCACAGCAGAAGTCTCTAATGGTGCTAGGTCATGTTTGAATAGCATTCCACCTGCTCAGCTCTTCTCTGCCAACACTTGTCCTGCATTTCTCATAGTTCTGCCTGTATGTTGGACTGCAGGTGTTTAATCTTGTTTTTCTTTGAGACAGATGATGGATCACTTTGCCGGTCTGCATCGGCCTTGTTCTTGGCCCGGGGGGCTGTTGAAATGGTCTCTTTGATGGCTTTTTTCATCACACCAGCCTTGGTGTGCCTGGGTTTTCAGTCCAAGTATACTGTAGTTGTTGCAGTCTGTGTGATGACATCTTCCAACTGTGTCCACCTTTAAGAACAGGTTCCTACAAGTGGTAAACTGGCAGAGAGTTTTTCATGAAGTACATCTCGAAAACCAAGAACTTGGTTGGGGCCTTGCAGTCTGCCAATGTTGAATGACATCATGACAATCAACAGTTGTTATGTGGAAGATTGACCACCAGACCAGCCTGTGATCTGGTCAACATTTAGTACCT
>NW_015398744.1:0-1132 GCF_001527695.2 Protobothrops mucrosquamatus
TGGCGTAGTTTGGATTGTGTTTCAGTGGGGGGTTTTGTATGGGTGTGTTTTTAGAACAGGCCTATTATTCAATTCGATTTTAAAACAGAAACTATTTATTTATTCGTGGTTTTTAGTATCGCCTGTTCACCGCCCTGAGTCCCGCAAGGGAGATAGGGCGGTATATAAATTTAATAAATAAATAAATAAATAAATAAAAATAAACTGCTGCTTAACCACTATTTATACAGCTCATCACTAGGCAGCAGCCAATAGAATTAAAGCAGTATTTCCCTCTTAAAGACAAGCTAATTAACATGTAGACAGTCAGTCTGGAGCTTAAACAGGTGCAGCCTTTTGGCCATTTCCAACAGTTTCCAAGTAAATTAAATTAAATTGGGTAAAATTTCCTGACTGTATGAATAATTAATCAGTGGGATAATTGTCTCCAGAAACTGTGGATGCTTCATTATTGGAGGTTTTTGGGAGGAGGTTAGAAATTGATAGGGTCTGAAATGGATAGTTTCTTGTTTCAGTAAGGGGTTGGACTAGAGGACCTCTAATGTCTCATCCAACTCTGATATTTTGTTTTTGTATGTGTGGCATGCTTCAGTGATTTTCCTTTGCATTTTAGTTTGGATTTATCCTTAATAATGCATTTATAATGTATTCTTGTCAAAGGAACAATCCTATGATGTTTTATTAACATCTGGTAAAATATGTGTCTTTGGGACTCCTTGCTACTGCAAAAGAGATTATTAATTGCTGCATACTGTGTGTGTTCAATTTGTTTTCCTTTTCCTTGGAGCCAAGAAGGGGAAGGGAAATATTTATGGAAAACCAATTTGGTTTCAGGGTTATAGCCACAGGTTGCAAGGCTGGATTTGAGTTCAAATCCTGCTATGGCCATGAGGGATGGCTGAGTGTTTTGGGGCTGGTTTATTTTTGTTCAGCCCTAGGAGGGAGGTTTTGGCAAGCCACTTCTGTAAATGTTATGGCAATTTTCCTTCTGTTTAGTGCTTTGAGGACAGTTCTCTGAAAGCAAACGTTTTGTATAAATTTTTACTCTGTCTGGTTTGGTGAGTGGGGGAAAGGGGGAGACAATTTTTTGTCTTCTTAGCTATCCTGTTTTTCTTTGATGTGCTGCAACAAG
>NW_015398744.1:4007-6850 GCF_001527695.2 Protobothrops mucrosquamatus
TTGTTAGGGGTTCTATATTTTAGAGCAGGCTTTTATGTAATATTTACTGTGATTTTTATTATTACCTGTTCACCGCCCTGAGTCCCGTAAGGGAGATAGGGCGGTATATAAATTTAAATAATAATAATAATAATAATAATAATAATAATAATAATAATAATAATAATAATAATAATAATAATAATAATAATAATAATAAAAAATGTAGAACAAGTACTGGGGTCTCTGTCTTCTCTTTGACAGGAAGGCTTGGTGGCGCAAACAGCTCCTTTGGAATTTCCAGTCCATAAGATCCAGCCAGGACAGTGGGTGCTGATTCGTAAATGGAAGGAGGAACTTCTACAACCAAAGAAGGGAAGTTCCTTATATTGAATCTGCTGTCCGGAGTGCTGAGAAGGGTTGGACTCACTACACACGAGCGAAGGTGGTGACTGGACCTGAAAGAGGTTGGACGGTCATTTCAGGACAAGGACTGAAAGCCACGTTTAAAAGGACTTGAATGGGTATTGGACCAGAATCCCTACCTAATTTAAATATCTCTATTAGAATTTCAGGTGACCCCAGACGAAGAACAAAGATGTTGGTGGTGACTCATGAGAGAAGTAAAAGTGGTTTGTTACAAATAAAACGAATAACTGACAGAAGTCACACCATTAGAAAACTGAAAATGTAGAACTGTATATTGTAAGAACTAGGTGGTAAATGTATATCTTTTGTTATTGTCACTGTGATTGTTGTAGCTGTTATTATTGTTGTGATTGTGGATCAATTTGTGGGTGTGAAATACTGTGAAATAATCATGAGGGGTGGATTCTAATTCTAATATTACTGAAAACAACACACCAGAGCAGCCTGGGAAATAAAGGTAAAAATTTGTTTGTGGGATTTAAAGGTAGATGACAATCATGAAGCAGTAATGGATATTCAGAAGGAATCAGGAAAGTGGCTAAAACTCCTGAACAAAAGTATGAAAATATGTGGGGTGAGTGGCGTTGGTTAACAAATTGGCTTCCCAATTTTGGATGGTTAAAACAAATATTTATAGGACTAGTGTTTATAGTTGTGATAGGTATTATGTGTTGTGTTTGTCTCCAATGTTTACCCTGCTGTCTTTCATTTTGCACCAAAACACTGGGGTCAGTAGCGAAAAGCATCTCTGGAGAAGATGTACAGATTCAATTTATGTTATCTAATATAGCCAAAAATGAAGATTCATCAGAGTATACAGAAATACAGGGGGGATTGATAAATATGTATCAATATGATAAATCTTCAGAGTCAGTTAAACATACAATACAATAGAAACTAATTGAATAGAAAAATAAGTACAATTGGTGGGAATCAGGAAAAGATAACATAAAGGAAGTAAGATAAATACATAGGCAAAAATAGCCGGGTCTTAGAGTGGGAAAAGGAAGAAGACAAACTATAAAAAATTTCTGTAAGAGGAAATGGCTAGCCAGGAAAGAAACACTGAATTGAAAAATAGGAAAGAACCTATTGTTCTAAAAAGGGGGACATAAATATCCACAGAGTTTAAAATAACCATTTAAATGTCTAATTTTTCTTATTATTATTGTATATGTGAATATGATTTAATATGTTATCAGGAAATGTGTAAGAGGCGGTCGGAAAGAGTGTAACCTCATAGTACCTCAGCCAATGGGGAAAGAGGAGGGATGTGCGGCCGGGACAAGGATTGTATAAAGAAGGGAATATTTTGGGTTGGAACTTTGGAGAGAACCAAGCTTTGATAGCTTCTCTCCCCGCTTATTGCAATAAACGAAACAAAAGGACTTCACTGTGTCTTGGCTGGTTATTGGTCAGACGAGCTTGCCTCTGGTCACGAAGGAAAGTAGCCAGGAACACATAACAGTGGGCTTTTATACCTTCTTTGGGCTTTGTATTTGAGGTTCTTCCTGTTCCTGTGGCTTTGTATTTGAGGTTATAATAATAATAATAATAAAGTTGGAAGGGGGACTTCCGGTTTGAGTCGCGGCGCCGATGGCAACTCCTTTGTGAGCTGTCCGCCCTGAAGACATGTAAGAGCCGCAGGAACATCTGTTCCGCGGCTCGGAATCCCCTTCCCTGGGCAAAGGGGAGGGGGTGAGCTTCCCCGATAGGGGTAGAGCTCCCTAGCCCTCGTATTTTGACAGCGGTGAGGGCTAAGGTGAGTTCCCCCGGAGTCGGGGATTTCTCCGTGCTTCAGGCTGCCTTCATTGAAACGAAGCTAGACGCGGATTCAGCCTCTGCCGTTCCAGGAAAGCGTGAGTTGAATTTGACAGGCAGACAGAGCCTACCAGGAGGATTTAAAATTGTTTGGACTGAAACCTTAACTCTAAAATTAAAGAATCTTCTTCGTTGTTTATGTTAACTGGAAGAAAAAGAAGAATATGGCTGCGGATGGGCGTTTCTGTTTTTTCAATTGAAAATATATGAGACTTTCACTTTCTGGAGACTTTCTCTTGGATTATTATTGTAACAGATTTAGTTACTTTGAGCTGGTTGGATAAGCCTTCTGTTTCTATCACTGTTTGAGGTGATTACAAGACTTTACAAGACTTTTATATGACCTTTATAAGATTTTATGTTTATAAATGAAAGTATAAGAGAAGAAGGAGAGAAGTAAAATGCCTTCTAAGCGTGTGGGAACTTTTGTTCCTCAGAAAAGCACAATCTCCTCTCCAGCTGTTCAAACACCACAGCAGCCAAAACCTAAGACTCCTCCGCCCTCCCCCCCAATCCCAGCACTTACACTGAAAGATATTCAAGATGCATTAAAGGACAATGCTAGACAGATTAGAATGGAAATGGAGGACATGTTTGAAAAGAAACTTGAAGAG
>NW_015398745.1:0-1073 GCF_001527695.2 Protobothrops mucrosquamatus
TGGGTGCCCCTACCCTCTGGAATGAACTACCCCCCGAGATTCGGATAATTCCGGATCTCCTTACCTTCCGTCGCGCCCTCAAGACATGGCTCTTTCAGCAAGCGGACCTGACCTAGGGAGGATTTTATACTGGGCTCATTTTAAGGAATTTGGAAGACACAACTCTAAAATTCGGTTTAATTCGGTTTTATAGGGGGGGGTTGTATATATGTTTTTGTTTTAAATATGTTGTGCGCCGCCCTGAGTCCCGCTGGGAGAAGGGCGGCATATAAATTAAATTAAATAAATAAATAAATAAATAAAATAGTTTAAGTGTACCTATTTTCAGTGTGAATAATAATATAGGTACTGCTGGATTTTACATAAAGAATATGAATATAATTATCAATATATATATTGATACCTGTTTAAAGTTTTTCTTACTTATGATTTAAAAAACTGAGCCCAGATAAGCGGCTTTTATAGCTGAAAAGCTGAATTGTCAGCACAAACATATCCGTATATGAGCAGGAATAATTCCCAAATGAAACTTGCTACGAGGAAAATGGTCATTGGATTATTGCTTAAAAGACTGGACACACATGAACTAAAATTGCTTTGGTTAAAAAATGGTTTTACTTTTAAATCCTAAATTATAATGTAGATTTGCATTAAAAATATACAGAATATTGTCATACGTCTTGTTCCACAAAAATACTACAGCTGAAATCCATTTTTTTTTTAAAAAAAGAGTTTGCTTTAGCCAGAGCTCCATCAGAGTTAAAAAGACTGCCTGGCATTCACTGGTATGCCAGTTATAAGTATGTATGAGTGCTAATGAAATGCAGATTGGAACAGATGGTCTATGGAGTACAGCAAGTGCAGTGTTATCTGTCAGTAGTTGTTCCTGCTGGTGAGCAATGCCAAATTATGATGGAAAAAGCAAGCATAATTTGCAGGAATGCTTTGCCATGCTAAAAGTTATGCTTTAAGGAAGGAACGAGTTCATCACTATAATTATAATACTAATTTCATAAAACTGCTTATATAATTCACATTTTCTGCAATTCTGCATGAACGGAATTTTGCATATG
>NW_015398745.1:9930-14680 GCF_001527695.2 Protobothrops mucrosquamatus
GGTGAGGGGTAGGAAAGAATCTTATTCCTTAAAATATGATTTTGAAATTTAAAAGACTCCCTGGCTCATAGAAGATAGTCACACATGGCCAAACCAAAAATGAATGAATTGCTTTAGAACATAGAATGTGTGAACCAGGATTATCTCCTACTTGATTAATCCTAGTCTGTGAGAAGCTTCTGCTTTTGTTAACATTCATACCTTACTTTTTATTTAATAGTTTGTATATGTGTCTGCTGTAATATGAGCAACTTGATGTGAATGGACTGTGCAAGAGGGAGAGAATTCAGAGAAAATATGCCCCTGCTGTAAGAGTTGCAGAGAGTTGCTCTGTTTGTGTTCTTACACATTTCAAGTCTCCTTTTTGGAACTGAATTTGGAACACTGCACAGCCCTAATAGATACAGTAGTTGGAAATATCAAGCATTTAGTTGTTTTAACAGGAAGATCCAATACTCATGAAATCCTTTTTTTTTTCAGGATTAGTGTGAGGCTCCCCCAAAAGAATAGTCGCTAGAAACAGAAATCACTCCATATTTTCACATCAGATGGGTGAGTATTGTTTCAATTATTGTATTGTCTTCTGGGCAAACATTCCAGTATCAATCTCAGAAGAAGCCAGCAATAATAAAAAGGGACTGGGACAGGAGCAGAATATTATTCTTGAACCAACCCAACCCACCATGTTTGTAACAATTACTACTCATTAATCATTACTACCCCCATGTCTGTGTTGTCTCTCCACAGGTAAACCAGATCACCATTGAATATTCACAGGGGAAAGGATGTTCCCCACCATCCTCACCTGTACCATACATAACCTACAAGAGCAGCAACTTAGGTGACACCATAGGTGCTACTTTCTTGCTTGGGTTCCTGTGCCTCTCAGAAATACATGGCCAATGAAAGTGGAACATGTGTTGTTTCCACCCTGTGTGGCTCTGTAGTCTCCTATACCACTTACAAAAAAATACTGCAGCTCTTGTCAAGTTGGTGTAATACTGTTCAATCTGTTCAATAAAATATGTGACTGTGTCTGTATGTTTCTATATGTTTCTGTTCTGCTGTTGGCTAGTAGATGTTTTCCTTTTGTCACCTTCACATGGGAGTTTAACAATTCTGTATCTCCATACCTCACCTAAGTATAACATACGATTTAAATACTTTCTATTTCATTACTCTTTTACATAAAACCACTGTTTACATAAAGCCTCACTGTTATTCTCTTGTGTGAATTTATTGTTATAACATGGAATTTTCTTTATTATGTGACTCACCCTTTACTTCATATGTTTGTTTGCTAACTGCAATCACTGGTATGAAAAGTATTACATGAAATTCTTGTTAAGTAGCAAGATTTGTGCCCTTTGAGGAGGTCTATAAGATATTACATGGAGGATCAGGTCCTCTGGACTATATTGTTGTGATTAAAATAGCTTCATTCTGGTTATTTCCTTTTCAAAAATACTGCTTAAAAAAGCCTGTCAAAAAATGTGAATCTCCTTCAGGCAAGCAGTAATTAACCTTTGAGGTAGACAAGCATAGGAAACAGAAGTCATTAGGAAAGCACTTTAATGCAATTTGGGTTATTAGGATCTTGAAAACCTGTCAGAGTCTTGCTCTACTTCAGAGCCCCAGATGGAGCCATTTTGAGTTTCTTTCTTACATCTTCTACTTTCCTAAAACCAAGATATCTTTTCTGTATCAATTTCACATTTGGTCACACCATGGAACTTAAGCCTGATTCCCACATCTCAGCACCCTCACAAGTTCACTGAATGCTATGATTGAGCCTTTTGCCCTACATTTGGATGGAATGTTTTAAGAAATGTGTCTTTAATTAATCACTGGAAGATCACAGGGGATTTAATTAGAATTACATTTTACATCATTCTAAAGCATTGTACAAGAGAAGTCAATTGTTCAAAATGTTTTTGTACCAATATTACGAGTAAATCTTGGCTTCTTTAGAAATTAGGAGAAATTCCTTATAGAATAATAATTGTAGACAATCTTTCCTGAATGATATGTGGGTTCTGGTATGCTGGCTTGTAAAGTGGTCAGTTTCTTGATTAGAGTTGCTAAATTGTGCAAAATAATAGGAGCATGCCTATGATTAATTGAACTTTGATGGTGCTTGTAGCAAACTGGTTAAAATAGGCCAAAACAAACTACTATTGTCCTTATTGTTAGCAGAGAACATTTATTCACTTGTCTGTTTGTTTATAATTTAGATTGATAAGGCCTACCAACTCAACACTGATTCTGTTGTATGTGGCAGAAGTTTAAATGAGGTTATAGTATAATCTATGTCAGGGGTGTCAAACTGCCAGCCAACGGGTCGGATGCATCATGGCGAAACCGCGTCCACCCTATTGCCGGCAATGGAAAAAAAGTCACAATACGTCACAACACGTCATGTGACGCGAGTTTGACACCTCTGGTCTATGCCTTCTCTTAAAAACAATCAGGTGAAAATCATATTATTAACCATAATCATAAAGCCATAAATCTCAGTATCTTTGAGCCTAGCTGACCATGGCATAAAGATTGTGATTAAAAAATTATAAGGAATCAATAGTAAAATGTTATATATGTGTGTGTGTGGAAGTAAGAGAAATAGGAAGAATGTAAAAAATCAGAGTAAAGATAATTGTCATGGTTCTGACAGATGAAACTCTTCAAAAAAACTTCGAGGCATTGTTTACCTTAAAGAATCTTTTATTCGAGAAACAAAGTATGGGCACTATATAGTTGAAACCAGAAACTAAATTTCCCTCCCCTAGATACAAAGTAACAAAGTGCAGCGTTGACATCAGTTGGATCTGTGCTTCAGTAGTGATAATGGAAGAACTAGAAGAATCTTAGGAACAATTGTGCAACATTGTACATGAATGTGATGCAGGAAAAACAGAATTCAATTAGGTAGCATGACTAGATGGGTGGGAATGAGTGAGAAAAGAGAACTGAAAAAGTGACTGGGCCATTTGGATCCCAAGAATGAATGAGAACAATGATTGGTGAGCATCTAGTAAGTGGAAGGTATGTTTGTTTCAAATATATGGTTTAAAGCATACTTTTTTTATATGCACCCATGGCAAAAGAATGATATAAATCTAAATATATTAAGGATTTGATTGTTTATGATTAAATACTGAGAATTAGTGAAGTATACTGAGCGATGAGACATTTTGAATATGGAATAAATCTATATTTGGTGGTATCAAAGTCAGTCTTGGAATAAAATAAAAATAGAAGAAAAGAAACAAAAGTAGAGTGATGTGAGAGTCTATGCAAATGATTCAGTGGTGAACAGGGAATAAGACACAGACCTGAAATGTCCTTATGTTTTGTTTGTTTGTTTATTACAAATAATACTTCTCATTCTTTAAATACAAAAGAGTAGATTTCTAAGCAACGGGTAACCATTGTTCTTCATGAGGTTGCTTATCTGCTGCTTTCAGGCTTGCTTTCTTCAAAATAAGTATTATTTTTTTAATATTTATTTTAATAGAATAGAATAGAATTCTTTATTGGCCAAGTGTGATTGGACACACAAGGAATTTGTTGCCGGTGCATAAGCTCTCAGTGTACATATAAGTAATAGTGATAATCATGATCATATACAACATAAAAATACATTCATCATAAATCGTGAAAAACAACACTTCATCATAAATCATAAGATGCAACACTTAGTGATAGTCATAGAGTACTAGCTAAGCAAGCAACATAAATCGTACTAGGGTACAAAAAACCAATATAAATTGTAGGATACAAGCAGCAAAGTTATAGTCATAAGAAGATAAGGATGGGTAATAGGAAAGATGAGTATCATAGTAATACATCTTTACTAGTATTTTGACAGTGTTGTAGGAATTAGTTGTTAAGCAGAGTTACGGCATGGGGGGAAAAACTGTCCTTATGTCTAGTTGTTCTGGTGTGCAATGCCCTATAGCGTCGTCTTGAGGGAAGAAGTTGAAATAGTTTATGTCCAGGATGTGAGGGGTCTGTAGATATTTTTACAGCCGTCTTTCTTGCTCGTGCAGTATACAGGTCCTCAATGGAAGGCAGGCTGGTAGCAATTGTTTTTTCTGCAGTTCTAACTATCCGTTGTCTGTGTCTGTCTTGTTTGGTTGTAGAAAGTTATAGAGGTGCAACTGACAGACTCAATAATTCTTTTGTAGAACTGTATCAGCCGCTCCTTGGGCAGTCTGAGCTTTCTGAGTTGGTGCAGGAAGAACATTCTTCGTTGTGATTTTTTTATTACATTTTTGATGTTAGGTGTCCATTTTAAGTCTTGAGATATTATAGAACCCAGAAACTTGAAGGTTTCTACTGTTGATACTGTGTTGTCTAGTATTGTAAGAGGTTGTAGAATAGTAGGGTTTCTCCTAAAGCCTACTGTCATTGCTACAGTTTTGAGTGTGTTCAGTTAAAGATTGTTCCGGCCACACCACAAGGCTAGTTGTAGTAGTAGTAGTAGTAGTAGTAGTAGTAGTAGTAGTAGTAATAATAATAATAATAATAATAATAATAATAATAATTAAAAAAAGTTGGAAGGGACCTTGGAGGTCATCGAGTCCAACCCCCTGCCCAGGCAGGAACCCTACACCATTTCAGACAAACGGCTGTCCAGTCTCTTCTTAAAAACTTCCAGTGTTGGAGCATTCACCACTTCTGGAGGCAGGTTGTTCCATTGGTTAATTGTTCTAATTGTTCATCTGTATGCCCATTCGTTGTTGTCTCG
>NW_015398745.1:15018-16779 GCF_001527695.2 Protobothrops mucrosquamatus
TGCCTAGCTTCACTTGCTGCTTCCTGTCTGTTAGAAAGCTTATGATCCACTTACAGGTGTGGTCAGGGCACAGCTAGCTGATTTAATTTAGTGAGAAGAATATCTGGAATGATGGTATTGAATGCTGAACTGAAATCTACAAAAAGGACCCTTGCATAGGTCTTTGGACATTCAGGATGTTGTAGAATGTAGTGCAGGGTGATATTAACAGCATCATTTGCTGATCTATTTGCTCGGTAGGCAAATTGCAAGGGGTCTAATAGCGAATCTGAGATGGTTTTCAGGTGGGCCAGCACTAACTTTTCAAAGGTTTTCATAACTACTAGAAATGAATTGCTGTGGAGAGTCATTGGCCATTACAGAAGGCAAGTAAGTCGACCCTGTTCTTTGCCCCTCCCTTCCTCTCCTCCCCCTCCGCCCGCACTAACCCCACTAGCAAGTGCAGCCTGGAGCCATTGCGGTTTCTCTCGTGGTTAAGGGCAGATGCGCTGGTTATGGATGCAGAAGATGGATGCAGAAGACCTGTGTTAGTTGATAATCTGATTTCCAGTTTACATTAGATAAATTTCATAGTGCAATAAAGAGCACAGGGCAGAAAATTAATATTTCAAAGACCAAGGTAATACCATGGTGAATGGAGTGAATGATTTCACATTAGACATAAATGGTTAAAAAGCTAGAGCAAAGAGATGAAGTTAAGTTCCTTGGTAATTTTTTTCCTAAAGATGAGGAAATGTATGGACTACAATTACAAAATTACAAATATTGGTAGAAAGGTAATCAGTGGCATATGGTTTCTTGGCAAGGGGAATGAATGAAGCAAAAACAAAGAAGCAAAAGCAGCTATATATAAGGTTGTTCCTTATATATAGGTATATCAGGAGAAACTGAATGAGGTAGGAATGGTGTAATTAAGGAATTATGTTGTAAAACAACCAGAATTAGGCCCAAGAATGGGTGGTGAGTAAATGTCGATTAAATACCAAATAAATAACCAATATAAATAAAGTACATTAAGGTGGTTTAACCAGGTACGTAGAATGAATGTGGACAATAAAAGACGGAATAATAACAGAAGGAGAAGACCAAGAAAGTCATGGTTGTATGGAATGGGTACACCTAAAAAAAACTAAGTGGGAATGTGTGAAGCAATGTATGGACATGATGTCCCAGACTCACTGGGAATCAGGCAGCATTTAATAAAAACAATGATGATTATGATGGAGATGATGGTGGAAAAGGATAGACAGATGTGGAGAAATGTAATAAATGTCATACATATAAAGTATATTTAGCTATGTTTTCTTATCTCATTCCTTTGGCTTTACTCCCTTTCTGCATAAAGGAGTATAAATGTTGCTTGTCCCCCCTCCCCAAAGAATTACACAATGGGTACCTTGTGCATGTATGAATGTAATCTGAATGTCATAAGATATTACAACAATCCAACTTCTTTTTCGAGTGTCTTGGATTATCCCTCCAGCTACCAATCATAGGAGCTGTAGTTCAACAGATACACAAAGCAGTGGCTTGGGAAAAGCTGCATTGATTGATTGATTGATTGATTGATGAGATTTATATGGCTGCCCATCTTATGAATTCTGGGTGGCTCACAATAACAGTGATAAGAACATAAAAAAAACATCTAAAGAAACAACTCCTTGAGCCCTAAGCCAATGCATAACCAATCACAATCATTGGATCTAGACTGAAACTATCGCAACACCTGGGGAGAAGCTAGTTTTTAAAGGCGTTTTAGAA
>NW_015398746.1:0-1823 GCF_001527695.2 Protobothrops mucrosquamatus
AGGAAAGCGATCGCACGGGGGACAAAAGAAGCGATACAAAGACACGCTGAAAGCATCTCTCAAGTCCCTGGATATCGACACCATCTCTTGGGAATCTTTGGCGCATGATCGACCGACATGGCGTACCCTGGTTTACCAGGGGTGCCAGACATATGAACACAGGAGGACAATCTTGGCACAAGAGAAGCGAGCACTCCGTGAAGCCAGAGCTGCAAATGCTGAAGCAACAGTGTCCACTTTTCTCTGTTCAGTATGTGGCAGAACATTCCGTGCTAACATCGGTCTCATCAGCCATCTACGGACACACCGTTGATGGCCCATAATCCATAAGATGTCAAGGTCTTCATCGAAAATCGATGGACGAACAACATAGTAGTTTGAAGTTACAAGGGCACTGAAAAAGTGAGTTAGGAGCAGTCCTCACCCTTGCAGGATCGCCACTGTCCCGTGATCAAAAATTGGGGCGCCTGGCAATCGGCTTGTATTTACGACGGTTGCCGCACCCTGGGGTCACGTGATCGCCATTTGCGGCCTTCCTAGCCGGCTTCTGACAAGCAAAGTCAATGAGAGAAGCTGGATTCATTTCATGACCACATGATTCACTTAACAATTCAGGATTCATTTCACAACCGTGGCAAAAAAAAAAAAAGATCAGAAAATCTATGCTGGCTGAGGAATTCTGGGAGTTGTAGTCCACCCATCCTGGCTAAGGAATTCTGGGAGTTGGAGTCCACCCAGCTTAAAGTTGCCAAGCTGGGGAAAGACCACCCTAAAATGTTAATTGCCGCACTGATCTCCACAGTAGCAGCTGCCTGGGCAACGCATGTGACAGCTACTCTTGGAGAGAGCACAACCTGGCAACACAACACTGGAAAAAGTGGGTGGAAGGAGAGGAGAGGAGAGGGAAGAAGGCTGAGCATCTGAGCCACGGTAGATGGCAAAGGTGAAGAACATCTGAAGAACATTCAGTCAATGCGAGTCCTTTGAGCCGGTTGCTCTCCAAAGTCCTGGAATCAAACCCAAATCGGTGATCAAAATTAGATCAGGCCGACTGGCATTCCCCTGAGACTTATTAATTGATTGCAGAGGTATTTTGGAGCTGGGGAGTATCCCACTTTATAATCCCCTGCCCCAAGAGTCATTTTCAGGCAGGCCTTTGGATTAAAGTTGTAGCCACCGAGTCACCTTCAACAAACGACATAGCCACCATTGCTTGAAAAACAAATGGTTTCACCCCAGTCTGGTCTGTTTTATTTTCCCTGTTGTGAACGGTGAAAGCAGATAAATATATGCTCTTACTGCTAGCAGAACACATTGCTAGGCGTTCTTTTTTTTCCCCCTTGCGACATTGAAATACCTTCTAGCAAAGATTGAGTTGAGCCACTGACGGACATGACAGAATGATAAGCCATCGTGTTTAAAGGAGGAGAGAGCCCATCTAGCTAGGAAAGATGCTTGGAATTCAGCTTCTCTCTGGCCACGAAAGGAACGGCATTCTGTGGGCTTTCAAGGACCGGGAAAAACCGGCCCTCTTTAGAAACAAAAATCAAATCCCTGTATATATTGCACATCCTGCCCAAGAGCGGTGAAATCTCGTGAAACCCAGGGAGATGTCCTTCAATTAGGAGACACCTCAAACCAGAAAGAGGTTTCCAGTCCTTACTCAAAGAGCTTCACGATTCAACTGCATTGAACCGCTGACTGGTTGGCTGTGTACCTCTTTGACAAACCGTCAAGGCGAGGATAAAAAAATAAAGGGATGATAGGATTCCATTTGTTCACAGCTCCAGTCCTGCCCTGGCGTGTGCCCAGAATGAGTAAAC
>NW_015398746.1:4949-6849 GCF_001527695.2 Protobothrops mucrosquamatus
AGAGAGAGAGAGAGAGAGAGAGAGAGAGAGAGAGAGAGAGAGAGAGAGAGAGAGGTGACATTTCTCGGCAGGGGGAAATCAAAGAGAAACTAGAGTTGCAGCCCTCCCAGAAATAGAGCTCTGAAGGAGTGAAAAGATATTTAAGGAAAGGAACACCCTAGAAACAGGCAAGAGTTTGGGAGCCTAAAGATCTGCAGCGACGATTCGCGTTAGCAACAAAGGATCATCTCCTCTGCCGGCAACGAAATCAATAAAGGCGCATGTAATTCAGGTTGCAAAGGCAGAGAGTGTCACATTTCTGTTTTGGCAAGGGACTTCCAGTTCCAGGAAAGACATTGGGGTTTTTTTTTTGGGAAAATTACAGACCTCTAGATCAGAGTTCTCCAACCCCTGGTCCGTGGCATGCCAGCAACCGGTCCCCAGAAACAAGCAAAGCCCCATCCGTGGGATGCCGGCAGCAAACAAAATCACGCACTCTCTGGTCCGTGGAAAAACCATTCTCCATGGAACCTGGTCCCTGGTACTTACTTGAGGACCTCTACTCTAGACCTCAGAAAGATGCCCCCCCCAAAAAAAATGCTTGGCAGGTCAAATCCCAAATTATAGGCTGGGGAGTGTATAGTCTTGTGCCAAACGCTTACAGCTGCTAATGTAACGAAATAACTGGTTGTTTTAGAAAAGGCAGACAGCGTAGATCAGAAAATAAATTAATGGAAATATCTGCAGCTCAGGTTTGGACTGTGGGGTCCTTGGTGCTCTCTGAGTTTGGTGGTTTTGTTGCAGACGTTTCATGACCCAACTAAGGAACATCACCAGTGATAGAAGGGAGGAGGAGGAGGAGGAGGAGGAGGAGGAGGAGGAGAACAATGACCACTTATTGGGGTTCTTGATGCTCTCTGAACTTGGTAGTTTTCTTGCAGACATTTCATGACCCAAATAGGCCACATCATCAGAACTAGTACTAGCTGATCAGTGTTACCGCTGATGATGTTACCTAGTTTGGTAATGAAATGTCTGCAAGAAAACTATCAAATCCAGAGAGCTTCAAGGGCCTTCCAGAAAATAAAAAGGTGAAAATAAAGATGTCCACTCTCAGTTTAGGTACAATAAGTTTGATACTCAGAACTGAGACGAATGGGAGGCTCTTAAGCTAGATATATTCAGGGTCTCCAAAGTGCTGGCTACATTTATGCTTCAATAATCTGTTGCAATGTATGGCTGTGAAAGTTGGACCATAAGAAAGGCTGAGGGCCAAAGAATGGAGGCCTTTGAACTCTGGTGCTGGAGAAGACTCCTGCGAGTCCCCTGGACTGCAAGGCGATCCAACCGGTCGGTCCTAGAAGAGATCAACCCCGACTGCTCTTTAGAAGGCCAGATCCTGAAGTTGAAACTCAAGTACTTTGGCCACCTAATGAGAAGGAAGGACTCACTGGAGAAGAGCCTGATGCTGGGAAAGATGGAGGGCAAGAGAAGAAGGGGACGACAGAGAATGAGGTGGCTGGATGGAGTCCCTGAAGCAGGAGGCGTGAGCTTCAAAGGACTCCAGAAGATGGTAGAGGACAGGAAGACCTGGAGGAACGTTGTCCATGGGGTTGCGATGGGTCGGACACGACTTCACAACTGACAACAACAATCTGTGATTTGTTTGCGTGATGTCACTTTAGCCAATAAACCATGATTGACTGAATACATCCACCGATATGCTAAACTCAACCAGACCGCAAGCCAAGCTTAAATGAGACGACGTGAAAACTCAAGTCTTGGTTAGGCTACTCGTGAAATGCCAAGCATCTTGCCACAAAAAGAAACGTGCGCGCTACTGGCCCCCACCAACTCCATCTTGGGTGCCTTTATCTCACCCAATCTTAAGCTGCTACACCCCCCCCCAAAAAAAAATTAA
>NW_015398747.1:0-2083 GCF_001527695.2 Protobothrops mucrosquamatus
ACATAGATAGGGCAGCCTAAAAAAGTAAATGCCCTCCTAATCATACTCAAGCACTCCGAGTTTGTTGGCGATGTCCATTTTGCTCTACGAGTTCATGGTGACCTAACCCTAACCCTAAGTGGAATTTTCCTCCTATGGGATTTTCCCATGTATTTTACGAGGAAACATAGATAGGGCAGCCTAAAAAAGTAAATGCCCTTCTAACCATACCGAAGCACTCTGGGTTTGTTGGCTATTTACATTTTGATCTACGAGTTCATGGTGACCTAACATTAACCCTAAGTAGAATTTTCCTCCTATGGTATTTTCCCATGTATTTTACTAGGAAACGTAGATAGATCAGGCTAGAAACTTCAGTGCCCTCCTATCCATACCCAAGCACTCCGAGATCTTGGCGATGTCCATTTTGTTGTAAAAGTTCATGGTGACCTAACCCTAACCCTAAGTGGAATTTTCCTCCTATGGGATTTTCCAATGTATTTTACCAGGAAATATACATAGGGTAGGCTAGAAAGGTGATTGCCTTCCTAACCATTCCGAAGCACTCCGAGTTTGTTGGCGATGTCCATTTTGCTCTACGAGTTCATGATAACCTAACCCTAACCCTAAGTGGAATTTTCCTCCTATGGGATTTTCCCATGTATTTTACGAGGAAACATAGATAGGGCAGCCTAAAAAAGTAAATGCCCTCCTAATCATACTCAAGCACTCCGAGTTTATTGGCGATGTCCATTTTGCTCTACGGGTTCATGGTGACCTAACCCTAACCCTAAGTGGAATTTTCCTCCTATGGGATTTTCCCATGTATTTTATGAGGAAACATAGATAGGGCAGCCTAAAATTAAATGCCCTCCTAATCATACTCAAGCACTCCGAGTTTGTTGGCGATGTCCATTTTGCTCTACGAGTTCATGGTGACCTAACACTAAGTGGAATTTTCCTCCTATGGGATTTTCCAATGTATTTTACCAGGAAATATACATAGGGTAGGCTAGAAAGGTGATTGCCTTCCTAACCATACCCAAGCACTCCGAGTTTGTTGGCGATGTCCATTTTGCTCTACGAGTTCATGATAACCTAACCCTAACCCTAAGTGGAATTTTCCTCCTATGGGATTTTCCAATGTATTTTACGAGGAAACATAGATAGGGCAGCCTAAAAAAGTAAATGCCCTCCTAATCATACTGAAGCACTCCGAGTTTGTTGGCGATGTCCATTTTGCTCTACGGGTTCATGGTGACCTAACCCTAACCCTAAGTGGAATTTTCCTCCTATGGGATTTTCCCATGTATTTTACGAGAAAACATAGATAGGGCAGCCTAAAAAAGTAAATGCCCTCCTAATCATACTCAAGCACTCCGAGTTTGTTGGCGATGTCCATTTTGCTCTACGAGTTCATGGTGACCTAACCCTAACCCTAAGTGGAATTTTCCTCCTATGGGATTTTCCCATGTATTTTACAAGGAAACATAGATAGGGCAGCCTAAAAAAGTAAATGCCCTTCTAACCATACCGAAGCACTCTGGGTTTGTTGGCGATTTACATTTTGATCTACGAGTTCATGGTGACCTAACATTAACCCTAAGTAGAATTTTCCTCCTATGGTATCTTCCCATGTATTTTACTAGGAAACGTAGATAGATCAGGCTAGAAACTTCAGTGCCCTCCTATCCATACCCAAGCTCTCCGAGATCTTGGCGATGTCCATTTTGTTGTACAAGTTCATGGTGACCTAACCCTAACCCTAAGTGGAATTTTCCTCCTATGGGATTTTCCAATGTATTTTACCAGGAAATATACATAGGGTAGGCTAGAAAGGTGATTGACTTCCTAACCATACCCAAGCACTCCGATTTTTTTGGCAATGTCCATTTTGCTCTATTAGTTTATGGTGACCTAACCCTAACCCTAAGTGGAATTTTCCTCCTATGGGATTTTCCTATGTATTTTACCAGGAAAGATAGATAGGGCAGCCTAAAAATGTTTGTGTCCTCCTAATCCTACCAAAGAACTCCAAGTTTCTTGGCGATGTCCATTTTGCTCTATGAGTTCACGGTGACCTAACCCTAACCCTAAGTGGAAT
>NW_015398747.1:5808-6849 GCF_001527695.2 Protobothrops mucrosquamatus
TGGTGACCTAACCCTAACCCTAAGTGGAATTTTCCTCCTATGGGATTTTCCCATGTATTTTACGAGGAAACATAGATAGGGCAGCCTAAAAAAGTAAATGCCCTCCTAACCATACCGAAGCACTCTGGGTTTGTTGGCGATGTACATTTTGCTCTACGAGTTCATGGTGACCTAACATTAACCCTAAGTAGAATTTTCCCCCTATGGTATTTTCCCTTGTATTTTACTAGGAAACGTAGATAGATCAGGCTAGAAACTTCAGTGCCCTCCTATCCATACCCAAGCACTCCGAGTTCTTGGCGATGTCCATTTTGTTGTACGAGTTCATGGTGACCTAACCCTAACCCTAAGTGGAATTTTCCTCCTATGGGATTTTCCAATGTATTTTACCAGGAAATATACATAGGGTAGACTAGAAAGGTGATTGCCTTCCTAACCATACCCAAGCACTCCGAGTTTGTTGGCGATGTCCATTTTGCTCTACGAGTTCATGATAACCTTACCCTAACCCTAAGTGGAATTTTCCTCCTATGGGATTTTCCCATGTATTTTACGAGGAAACATAGATAGGGCAGCCTAAAAAGGTAAATGCCCTCCTAATCATACTCAAGCACTCCGAGTTTGTTGGCGATGTCCATTTTGCTCTACGTGTTCATGGTGACCTAACCCTAACCCTAAGTGGAATTTTCCTCCTATGGGATTTTCCCATGTATTTTACGAGGAAACATAGATAGGGCAGCCTAAAAAAGTAAATGCCCTCCTAATCATACTCAAGCACTCCGAGTTTGTTGGCGATGTCCATTTTGCTATACGGGTTCATGGTGACCTAACCCTAACCCTATGTGGAATTTTCCTCCTATGGGATTTTCCCATGTATTTTACGAGGAAACATAGATAGGGCAGCCTAAAAAAGTAAATGCCCTCCTAACCATACCGAAGCACTCTGGGTTTGTTGGCGATGTACATTTTGCTCTACGAGTTCATGGTGACCTAACATTAACCCTAAGTAGAATTTTCCTCCTATGGTATTTTCCCATGTAT
>NW_015398748.1:0-1313 GCF_001527695.2 Protobothrops mucrosquamatus
CCCACCCTCTGGAACGAGCTACCCCCCGAGATCCGGACGATTCCGGATCTCCTAACCTTCCGCCGCGCCCTCAAGACATGGCTTTTTCAACAAGCGGGACTGACCTAGGGTGAATTTTAAATAGGGAATAATTTTTAAAAATTTTCAAAGATTTTAAATATGACACAGCTATTAATATATTTGCTTTTAATTGGTTTTACAGGGGAAATGTTTTTTTGTGTTGTTTTTTAACATGCTGTGAGCCGCCCTGAGTCCCCCTGGGGAGAAGGGCGGCATAGAAGTTTAAATATAAATAAATAAATAAATAAATAAATAAATACTCCTCGATTTACGGCTGGTCATTTAGCAACAATTTGAAGTTGTGACAGATCCTAACAAAAGATCACGTTATCACATTTTACATTTTTTTGTTGGAAACCAGTGTTTATGTCTAGAGTCTGGCAAATAATGTGCATTGCAAAAAAATGGGTTCACTTAATGACCATGGCATTCGCTTAACAACCACATTCACTTAATGACCATCACCAAAATGTTATAAAATCAGCTTGGTCACATGGTAACCCACTTAATGTTTTGCATGACTTATCACTAAAATTTCCAGGCTCAGTTAGAATGGTAAGACCGGACTACCTATACATAAAACAGTAAAGGGAATGATATATCTGGTCACCATACATAACATCTCCATGTGGTGTTCAACAAAGCATGATTTAAAAATCTGCTTTGATCTCACGCAAATGTATCCATGAGATGGCAATCATATTAACTACTTAAATGAATAAACTTTTTTTTAAAAAAATATTGCTTTTAATTAATAACAAAATAGTAAAGAGCCAAGCACAAAGATAATAATGAAAGTAGTAATGAAAATATATAAAAAGTGCTTTAATGAAAATACATAAAAAGTGCTTTAATAAAAAGGTGACAAAAAGAAAAAAAAGCATAACATGTCATTACAATAATAAACCATTATCCTTCTATATATGCTTATCTGGTGCAACTATTTCTACATTTCTGTGACTGTCATTTTTAGCCTACTGTATTATGTATAAATGAGTCCCATATTTCATTATATTTGTCTATACAAAGGCTACATCTATAGGCAATCCACTCATAAGTGTCAAATACAATCAAGTCCTCAACTCATTGAATAAACAGAGCCTATGTTTATCTTTTCAGTGCTGCAATATCAGTCTTTTAGTCAAAGTAAAGGCCCAGAAAATTCATTTACATTGTCTGTTTGTCAAATTCTATGTACTTCAAAATTCAAAAGAATATTATCCTCTGAAAATATTAGTTTTGTCACACAATCA
>NW_015398748.1:5610-6847 GCF_001527695.2 Protobothrops mucrosquamatus
CTGCTAGCAAATATCTACTATTTTATTAAGATGAGTTTATAATTCTTTCATTAGCTTATTGAAGAGATGAAAAATGTGCTTATTAGGCATTAATAAGAGCATGCTGCCAGAGAAGATTCAGGATTGCCCCTCATCCCATCTATATACCTACCATCTTGTGTATGTTTGATAGTTTGTAACTTTCAGTTGGGCTAAACAGCGCAACATACAGCAACATTCTTTGAATCAAAGTACTTCAGATGGGCTAACTTATAGAATTCATCCAAAATCTGGGATCTACCACTCCCATGAGACTGAAATCTGTCAAACTTGTGGCCACTTTAGCACCACCACACCTTCCAACTGCGTTTCCCAGAAACCAATGTGCTGTATGGTGCAAGGGAAGATGGCCCTCTCTCCCACCCTCTTTTCCATCTTCCTCTGGCCTCTGCGTCTAATTGGCTGGTAGCAAGTCCTGATGGTGAGTGGCCATTGGTTGCTTTGGACCTGAGGCTGAAATTTGAAATCTGTTAATGGCTGGTGAGGGAAGAACAAGGGAATGACTTGGATGCCCACAAGAATAGGGCTACTTGGGAGGCGTGGGCATTCGGAATTGATAGCTGAACATTCTTCCTCATTGGAGGGAAGGGACCTTTGGGGACAAGCCAGAACCCATTTTCTTCCTCACTGGGGCAGGGATGCTGTTTTCCTCTTGGTCTGTAGCTCTCTTTGTTCCCTTTTCTTCCAGCAAATTGGCAAGCACTTTCAAGGGTCAGTTGAGAAAGAACAGGGTTTTGAGGGAAGAGGAAACATCACAAGCCTACATTATATGTGGAAAAAACCCAACGGGTCTCAGGTTGTTTAGGGTTTTCTAAAAATGTAATTTAGTGCCCTGACTTCCTTTTGTGGGACACTTCCAACTTAAAAAAAAAAATCTGAGCTACAGCTATCCACCATTTTTATTTTCTAAGAATTCCTATTTGGGCCAGAGACATTTTTTGAAATAAAGATGCTCTGGAGACTGGAACTTTCTTTAGCACTATGCTCTGATTATTATTATTTTTTTTTTCAAATATAAATTTTTATTATTTTCATCATAAAAAAAGCACATCACAAATACATCACAATGTAAAAACCCTACCCCCCCCACCCCCCCGGACTTCCCAAACCAAATCCCAGGCTAATATTCAAATATAGGTAAACAAATATTAATATCTCTAACTCCACAAACTCTATTTATAAACAATCCATCTCCTCC
>NW_015398749.1:0-1661 GCF_001527695.2 Protobothrops mucrosquamatus
TTGCAGGGAAAAAGAAGCATCCATAAAACATACTGTCTTACAAAGTCCAAATTCAGTTTTCATTGAAACGTTGAATGATCTTTTTTCACACAACTATGTTTTATTTATTTTAGCTTTGTTTATTCATTTATTAGCCAAAATGTCTGCTTAAGACCAATCTGAAGACTACTTGCACAATCCGCCACATCAAGACTGCGGGAAAAAAAAGATCTCACGAAGTTGGAAGGTCTGACTGAACTTTTTTTAGTCCCACGAACTCTGTTTTCCTGCAGCAGGGGAGAAACGCACCAGAACTGGAAAGCAGGTTAGTGAAGATTTTTTTTGCTTTCAGGAAGAGGGATGAGCTGGGCAATGGTGTGCCAAGCTCTATAGCAGCGCCGGGAGGAGAAGTGGCAGGAAATGGGCTGCCATTTCGAGAATGGAGAAGGGAGATGCGGGGCAATGCAGTCCCAGTCTCCATTCTCTCCAGTGGTGGCAACTGAGGGCTGGCGAGAGAGGCGGTGGTCATGGCGCAAGCCATGGGAGAGTTGGTGGAGAAGGAGGTGGCGGCTGCCACCAGGCAGATAATCTGTGGGACGGAGTGTAAAGAAAGCCCCTCCAGCAGTGCACAGCGGCAGTGGAGCCTTTCGCTCTCACTCCCCCCTGGTTCCAAAATGGTGGAGGGGGACCAGGTCTACCCCGCCCATCCTCCGTATGGTAGCATGGCAGTCCGGCTTGTGAGGGGAGTGAAAGGGAGCAAGGAATAGCCTGACTGGGGAGGGGGCTGAAGGAAGCGGGTGCGAGGTGCATGGGACAGCTCCTGCCCCACCTGCCTCACCTCGTTGTGGCATCAGTGGCATGATGTGCAGTGTGGCCTCCTTTCCCATTGCGGCAGCCAGGTGAGACAGAGTGGGCAGGGTCCTAATTAGGGCTTATAATTGGAGTAGGGTTTATATTAGGCCCACCCCCACAAATCAGGGTAGGTCCTTTTTTGGGGGGAAGGGTTTATTTTTGGGGAAACACGGTATGTATGTATGTGTATAAATATATACATTAAAAATTACACTAAAAAATGGTCGAGTGATTCCTGGGTATATACATGTTAAAAGCTGTACAACGACACTAGAACACCAGGAAGAGTTAAATAACAGCCATTAAAACTATGGGGGAGGAGAAAAGACAAAACACAGTACGTCACAGCAGAGAGAATGATAGTAATAAATACGGGCATGGAGCGAGTGGGGGGAAAGAGAAGGAAAGTGTAGATAAGAAATATAAGAATAGAATGGGAGAGCAGCTTGGGGATGTGAGAAGTACAGCTGACCAGAACGAAGTCAGACATGGGCATAGAGAGTGTGGGGAGAGTGGTGAACCCACAGATATAAGGCACCCTAAAATATCCAATGGGAAAGAACACCCCATAAGTCTGAGAGTCATAAGTGATCGCAACATGATCAAAGACACATCCACCCTGGGAGCAAGAAAAAAAGGAATACTCGAGAGTAGGAAAAGCAAGCAGCAGTAATCCAGCCAACATTACAGAAGCCACAACTATAGAGTTGATTGGCCGGCTAGGCCCAGTAACAAGATCCATGAGTCGGGGCGTCAACATTACTTCATCTATAAAGGGGCCCTCCCACTAACCAACATACACCCTGATGACGTTGATAGATATTCAACGA
>NW_015398749.1:3602-6847 GCF_001527695.2 Protobothrops mucrosquamatus
GATTGAGTGGCTACACAGCACCTTTAGAGGACCTTGGAAGGAGCAGATTATCTAGTTCCTTTCAATTGGAATTAAGACCTGAATATGGGACGGAAACAGCATTGGTCACACTTTTGGATGACCTCTGATGAGGGTGGGATAGGGTTGTGCATCCGTCCTTACCCTCCTTGACCTTTCTGTAACTTTTGATACCATCAACCATGGTATCCTTTTGGATTGGCTCAGGATGGTGGGGAGCAGCGGTATGGTATTGTGCTAGTTTGCCGCCTTTTTTGATTCCATTGAATAGTTTCTCAATACTCAATAGAACATTCACGACAGTTCTTGTCTGTAAACATTGTACAAATGGTATTTCATCTGAAATGAAGACTCAAATAGATAATGGAACAGAAATCCTTCCTATATATTCCTATATTCAGACTCAATGTATAGAGTCTTTCCATTTTTTTTTCTTTGAGTTCTGATTGTGAAGAATGCCTTGATTGGCTATAGACCATTGCCTTGCACTGACAGTGATTAAATGTGATAGTAAAGAACACAGTGTGTGATATATGTACTATAGTACTATAGTTCTTTTAGTCTGTTAATTAAGTTTCAGTTTATGATGAAAGGAAATTCAAAATAGTGCTTCACACTTAAACATTTCTTTGAATTCAATTTGAATTTGAACATTTTTATGTATTTGGATTTTGTAGGTTTTTTTATTTTATTACAATTTGAACTAGCAAATCATAAATAAAGTTCACTGTGGTCATTTTGCTGACACTGTAGAGTCTTTTTTTTTTTTATCAAAATGCAATTTATTTTGAACAAATATACAATAATAAATATGGCTTATCTTTTTTGCTAGCCAAGAGCCTATATATGAGTGCAATATTTACATTATTGTGGTTGCATAATTGTCCTAAATAAATCAAAAGGATGAGAAACCCTGATTGGATTTGAGAATAGGTTTAGTCAGTTGGGAAGCTTCACCTTGTTTGCTCTTTGAATTGTCCTCTTTTTTCATATTATCTTCAGATGCAGAATTCCTAATGAGGATTAGAATTATACTACACCACACACTAAAAGATTACAATAAAAGACACTAATTAAATATGGATAAGGCTTCTTATCAAAATTCAAGATCAAAAAACACTTTATTCCAAAATTCATTTAGTAGCTATTTGCCCAATAGAGGTAGGAGGTAGGTTTCAACTTACGAACATAATTGAGCCCAAAATTTCTGGGCTTTTTTGTTAGGCCACTTTTTTTGTTTTTTATCTCTAACAATATATGTATTATCATCACTTTTATTAATATATCACCATCATTTATGGAAATATAAATACTATAAAAATAAACTTTATTTATGAAAATAATTTTTTTCATTTAATTGTATAAAAAGAGCACCAGGCTATAAACAGCAGACTGTGATTTGTGGTCCCACCTAAGGCATGAAAGCTGGTTCAGTGACTAAGGCCAGTCACTCTCTCTTATCCCAACCCACCTCACAGGGTTGTTGGTTTGAGGAAAATATAAGGACAAATATTTATTTCTTTATTTCCTGTCTTTATTATTTTTACACATAAGTCAAGGGGGTGAATATATCCAACAGAGTTCCCCCTTCTATTTTCAATAACCCTGTGAGTTGGGCTGAGACAGAGACTGACTGAGCCAAGTTAACCCATCTGGCTTTAATAGCCAAGGCTAGGACTCATAGTCTCCTTGTTTCTACCCTGATACCTTAACCCAGTGGTTCTCAACCTTTTTAATGCCGTGACCCCCAACCGGTCGTAAGTCGAGGACTAAACCGGTCGTAAGTCGAGAACTACCCAACCGGGCCTAAGTCGAGGACTTTCCCTGCCCGGGAGCGCCGCACATGCGTGGTTCCGCCCCCTGCGCCGGCCGAGGCGTAGCTGGCAAGCGGCAGAGACGGAGCAGGCCAACCACCAGCTGGCCCAGCTCAAGGGAGGTAAGGCACCCGCCGGAAAAGGGGGAAAAAATGGCGGACAGCCTTGCTTGGCGACCCCCGTGAAATGGTCAATCGACCCCAAATGGGGTCGCGACCCATAGGTTGAGAACCGCTGCCTTAACCACTAGACCAAACTGTATGGGTGCTGCCTTGAGTTACTTATAAAAATAATAAATATGGGATTTTTTAAAAAAAAAAATCAAATAAAAATAAATAAAAGGAATGCTCCAAAAGATTCATTAATCACACATTCCTGTTCTAAAAAGTCAGGCTGACAGTATTATCCCTAATAAATATTGGCTGTTATCTCTATTATTTTCCATGGTTTTATTTTCTTTATCACTCTGTCACAAAGATTTCAACAACTTCCATTTACTCTAGTGTATTTTTCATAAATTTAATTTATATTATTAACCATCTTTTACATTGTTAATGGAATAATGTACAAGAAAATAAGTTAATAAATAAAATAAGTAAAAAAACATGAAAGGTATTTTCTAGAAAATAAACTAACTTGTTTAAAAATGTAATTATCTGAAGGGTGCTATGTTGAGAAATGGTAAGTCTATATTACGATATGTGCACAGTAAACATGCTCCAAACAGTAAACATGCTCCAAGATTCAGAACAATACAAAATGACATACTAAAAGCAATACTTTCAAAAAAGCCAGGGAAATGGAAATAAGCATCATTAAATTACTCATTGACTTAATAAATATTTGTCCTTAAGTCTGAGTATAATAAGTTCACAACTGTCATGCATAAGAAGGACGGTAGGATACTTACTATTCCATATTCTTGCGTGAACATACAAAATAGCTGCCACTGATTGTCTTGCACTATCCCAGAAATCATTCAAATAACCTTCGTTTATGTCTGTCTTTCTTTTGTAAATATGAACAATGATAGCAGAAATAAAAAAGAAAAGGAAAATGATCATTGGAAGTAGAAAGCCTATAAGTAGTAGAATAAGTAGGCATGTGATCAGGTAACTCAAGTATTCTTCCAAGTATTCCACTCCAGTCCATTCTTCTAACAAATAAGGCAGGCATGTTACATAGGATGCGGGTATCTGCTCTGCACCACAGAATTCATTTTGGATTATCATGTTCTCTTTAAAAAGGAAATAAAACAAGAGTTTTAGACCAGGGATTTTCAACCGGAGGTACACGTACCACCAGTGGTACGTGAGCACCTGGCTGGTGGTACGCATAGGACGAGTTGAAAAAAATGTAAACAAAAATGTAAAAAGTAAGTGTCACGCCCTACCAGGCGTGCCATCCGCGAGC
>NW_015398749.1:15269-17313 GCF_001527695.2 Protobothrops mucrosquamatus
AGCAACATGGTGTGGAAGTTAAAGATCTCTGGGTTAAGAGATTGGAAGAATCATATGAAACTGTGGCATCTGCTCTCCAGAGGTTTATAGTTCCAGATTGCACAGAGCAACGGGCGGATAAATTATGTGAAGAGGTTGAAGAAGATGTTATGGAAATACCCCAAAATGATATGCTATATTGTGGAGATTTGGAAAATGACAAGTTTGAAAAGCTGGGAAAGGAAGCTGTAACAGATTTGGTTATGGTTCTGGTGTACCTGTTGAAATTTTGAGAAAAAAAAGCTTATATAGAATTAATTTACGGGTCATGCATCAGAGAAAACCAGCTGAAGATGTTGCTGTTCGTGTCTTTGGAAGAAGCTTACAGGCTTACTACTTGCAAAAATTTCGGACACGTTATAAAATGTAAAAGGAAGACTTATTGATCTTGAAGGTTGATTTTGTATCAGTGATGTGAAAAAGAATGAAAAACTGGGGGGAGATGCAAAATCGAGAGCTGGGATAGACTAATAAGGAATGTTTTTGAAGCTTATATCTTTAAAATTTTGGATTAATACTATGGTTTGAATTTGTTATAAGACATTAGATGATTAATGATATATAATTATATTATTTTAAAGGATTTAAATTTTGTATTCAATGGAACTATGATTATAAGAGACATGGTAAAGTTTAATTTTTAGATATTTGGATTTGGGGAAGATGGATAATTATATTTTGAGTTTTGGTGTTAAAATAGAGTATAATTTTTGTTTTTTTATTATTTGAGTTAAAGTTTCTTTTATAATTGATTGCTTTATGAGGTGTGTTTAATCCTGTAATTAGTTCTGGGAAGTCGGGGAGGGGATTAAGGGGAAACTATAAATTGATGTATTTAATTATTATAGGTTTATAATGGAATTGTATTAATAAGAGGATATGCTCGGCTAGTACCCCAATCTGCACTCGATGAGGTGGTTAAGAAGGCAGAGGGGATGTAGGGAGGTGGCAAGAAGGAAGGAGGAGAGGTTGTGGGTTTAGGGGGAGGAAGGAGAGGCAAGTGGATGAGGATGGAGGCAGGGCGGGGACTGCCGAGCGTATCCGAAAATGTTTTGAGTAAGATTATTTTTATTTCTTGCTGGTGTATGTAGATGCATCATTTGTACTTGTTGTTCAATTAAAAATAATAAAAATTTTATGAAAGAGGAGTCAACGAGACTATATTAAGGAGGGATATGACATCACCCATCTCCCACTTACCTCTATGACCTGGATAATTGAGAATTTCCATAGATACACGTGTTGGATATAAAGGCAGGCAGGCAGAAATAAATAAATAATAAATCAATGGGAAGCATGGGTTAAAGTTAGGGGCAGGCAGAAATAAATAAATAAATAAAAATAAAAATAAAAATTCAATGGGGAGCATGGGTTAAGGTTAGGGGAGATGATGTTGTATCCTAAAGGCTTTAAGGAGAGAAATAGCTACCCTTTGTGGTGTGAAGAAGGCAGGCAGGATTTGCTACAAATTACTCTCATAAGTTACTCCTGTCTTACTATTCCAGAAGACGTAAACAATTCTTTCAAAATTTTACCCACACACAAAAATCTTCACACAGAGAGACAATTGGGAAAAACCTTTAAAGCAGCCATTTGAGAATTACCTTACTAATGCTAAAAAAAAATCACTTATGAAGGCTCTCCAGACTCTAGCATTTCATACTAGTGAAAACATACAATTTCCGCTTTATTGTTCCTGGCTACTAATTATATATCTTCTTTCTTTCATTTGATTGTTTTATATGGACTTCAGTGACTATGGTATTCAAGATAAAAACAAAGAGCAATAGAATACACAAAGTAGTCCATGCTCTCGTCACCTCTCGCCTGGACTACTGTAATGCTCTCTACATGGGGCTCCCTCTGAGGAGCACCCGGAGACTCCAACTGGTCCAGAATGCGGCCGCGCGGGCGGTGTTGGGAGGGACTCGTCGCTCCCATGTAACACCGCTGCTGCGCGAGCTGCACTGGTTACCAGTGGTCTTCCGGGTGCGCTTTAAGGTGT
>NW_015398750.1:0-4256 GCF_001527695.2 Protobothrops mucrosquamatus
GACTGTGGCAATCAAATGTTAAGGAACTGAGCATGCTGCGCACTTCCCCTCCAACATCCCATAAATTAATACAACAGTGGATGAAAACCAATTGTTACTCAACCATACTCAATGGTGAGAAGGAATAGCTTTCTGCAGGGGATGAGATTACACACATATCCTGAGCCGCTAATGAGCTACAGAAGAAAATCCATGCTAGCATTTGGTTTGATCTTAGATTGTACTTTGGAAGAAAGGAAGCAATGTAACCCGCCCTCAGGCTACCTAACATGAGCATGGATGACAAAACCAGGTTTGTTTCTGTATTCACCTTGGGCTGCACTGCCTCCTTCTGGTTCATCAGCTGAGACCTCAGGATGAGAACCTCCTCCTTGCGGACCTCCAACTCTTCACTGACAGATGTCATCTGGTCCAAAAGGACCCTGTATGCTGGAGCACCAGGCATGGTGACATCTGGAGCACTCTTTTCCATCAGAGCCTTTCTCAACTCGTTCAATTCGTTCTTCAGTTTTTTATTCTCTGACTCGAGCTCTTGACGCTGCGGGCGATAAAAACAATTGTCCTCATTCACCAACTGTCCTAATAGAAATCAAGATCAAGATCAAGAAGCCAATTTTAGTTACTAATGGGTTTGATAAAAGATGTTCTGACTTTTATGTATATCACAAACAAAGGTCTACTTTAATCCAGGTGAAAACCCCTGTGGTTTCCAGTTAATGAATTCTGTGAATTGATGAACTGATTAAGTCAGAACAGACCTGTCTTTGTGTTTATATTGCCTGGATATTTTTTTTTCCACGCAGAAGGAATGGCAATCCGTTAAAATGCACAGGATGGAAACATTTAGACCAGGGTTTTTCCAAACTTGGTGACTTCAACTTTGTCCACTGTGTGGACTTCGACTCCCAGAATTCTCCAGCCAGCCAGGTTCCTGGGAGTTGAGCTCCACATATCTTAAAGTTGCCAAGCTTGAAAAACACTGACTTAAAACATGCCAAGAGGGGAAAAATTGTCTAGAAATGTTGGTACTTCCAGGTATACTGATGATTACAAATTCCACGTACTTTTGTAAGTGTGCCTCAGTCTAATAATTAAAATAACCAAAGCACTACTGGCTTCCAGCTTCCATATCTACTGGTACTGTAGTATGGACATGAAGCATTAGGATTTTTTTTTTTTAAAGTTCAGTAAATACCATTTACTAATAATAATAATGATGATAAAGTTGGAAGGGACCTTGGAGGTCATCTAGTCCAACCCCCTGCTCAGGCAGGAAACCCTATACCACTTCGGACAAATGGCTGTCCAGTCTCTTCTTAAAAATTTCCAGTGTTGGAGCATTCACCGCTTCTGGAGGCAGGTTGTTCCACTGGTTAATTGTTCTGTCAGGAAGTTTCTCCTTAGTTCTAGGTTGCTTCTCTCCTTGGTTAGTTTCCACCCGTTGCTTCTTGTCCTGCCTTCAGGCGCTTTGGAGAACAGCTTGACTCCCTCTTCTTTGGGGCAGCCCCTGAGATACTGGAAGACTGCTATCATGTCCCCCCTAGTTCTTCTCTTCATTAAACTAGACATACCCAATTCCAGCAACTGTTCCTTATATGTTTTAGCCTCCAGTCCCCTAATCATCTTTGTTGCTCTTCTCTGCACTCTTTCTAGAGTCTCAACATCTTTTTTACATCGTGGTGACTTCTAATTTAGCCTACTTTGGGGGTAATGCATAGGATTCAGGGATCCCAAAAAGAATGCTTTTCACAACCTTAAGCGATTCGTATTCCAGCTCTACTCCTCTCATCTGAGGCCTTTCTTCCTCCTGGAAAAATTCAAAGCACAAAGAAAAATATTGCACTTTTAGAAACAGAACATTCCAGACATTATCAAGAGGAAACCGATATTTCAATGATGTCTCCGTATTCATTTTTAGATCATCGGTCACGCTTATTTAATGTTTAAACTTTTAAAGGATGAACAGAATTCTGTAGCCAATCCAAGAGAGAAAGGCAGATGATTTGGCAAAAGTTACAATGACTAAAAACACTACTGGTAGCTCTGCTGACTGTATCAACATTAAGATAAAGAGTAAAATATTCCTCAAATTTTGTAAGGTCATGAGACAAAATACCAGAGGGGAAAAAAATAATATTCTATCCTGCTTCTAACACCAATAGATCAAACCTACAAAAATTAAGGAGTGGACAACTGCAAGAAAGCACTAGTTGTGTTTTGTGTGTTCCTTAGTTTGCTTTGGAGGGTTCTTGGTACTCTCTGAGCTTGATGGCTTTCTTGCAGACATTTCATTACCCAGCTAGATAATATCATCAGTGCTACAAGGGTGTGGGGTTTATGGGCCCTTCTAGCACTGATGGTGTTACCTTGTTTGGGTCATGAAATGTCTGCAAGAAAACAACCAGGCTCAGAGATCATCCCTCATTTTAACCATGAGCTACAAATATTCAGCCAGTCCTAGAGGAGATCAACCCCGACTGCTCTTTAGAAGGCCAGATCCTGAAGTGAAACTCAAATAGTTTGGCCACCTAACAAGAAGGAAGGACTCACTGGAGAAGAGCCTGATGCTGGGAAAGATGGAGGGCAAGAGAAGAAGGGGATGACAGAGAATGAGATGGCTGGATGGAGTCACTGAAGCAGGAGGCGTGAGCTTAAATGGACTCCAGAAGATGGTAGAGGACAGGAAGACCTGGAGGAACGTTGTCCATGGAGTCGCGATGGGTCGGATACGACTTCGCAACTAACAACAACAACAACAAATATTCTCCTTTATTTCAGAATTTTCCCCAGGAGGGAATCATGGACCCAACTTCCACCTGCTGAATGGAATACCATCACTGGCATAGGATCCCAACTATCACCATCACCTGGACCAGAAGATGCGTGGTCTTTTCCATCTTACCTTGGCCTTGGCCCGGAGAACTTGGTCCTCCTTCTTCTCTAGCTCATCCTGCAGGGACTGCTTTTCTAGCTCCAGCTCCTTCACTCGTTTTTGTAGCTTGAGGAAGAGAGACATGTCCAAAGGTGCCTTTTTCTCACTCGGTTCCTGGTTTACAGGGCAAAAGGGGGAAGGGGGAAGATTAGAAAGTTTCCAAGCTACTGAAGGAGGGGCAGACCTACATGCGGTTTGTAATCGTGAAGAAAAAGATGAAAGCATATGGAAATAAGGAAAACAGGGTCCACAATGTAGAGAATCTATAGTGGCAGCAACATTGGAGCAGCAGTTGGAAAATCTCTATCAAGAACAAACCCCAAGTTGGCTTTAAATGAATTATGTCAACGTGCGAAACTTAGCAAGCATAAATGAAAAGACGTGACGGGGAATATGTACATTTTACTTGTTTAAAAGTGCTGCATCTTGATGTTACTTTTTTTTTTCAAATTGTTACTGTAGAAGTCAAAAAAATTCAAAAGGTCAGTCTGATAAACAAAGCTAATTTTAAAAGTATCGGTCCTAAAGCTTTAAAAAAATGAAACTTAGTACACAATTTAAGGTCCACAATCAACCATCGGTTGACTATGGCTTTCTGCCTTGTTTTTACGGAAAGAAAAAAAAAACAGGTTGACAGTTAAGACTCAAATACAAAATATGAGCACACTAGGTTTTTCTTCATTTTATAATATTGAGATATTTTAAAACATGGTTTAAAAATCTGGCTCAGCCATCAAGTACTTAGTATACTAGAACATTTCTGGATATTCAAAAATGATCTCCAGAATTGATTTGTTACGTAATGACAAGATCTGTATCCCGAGCCAGGAAAACTAACAAACAAATAACAAAATTTCCCAACCTTACCTCTGTTCCCATTGGTTCCCATTCAGCCTCAGCTATCTCAGAGCTGTAAGTATATTCTGATTCATTGCTACTATGGGTGGAATCCGTTCTCTTGTGCCCTGGCTTGGAAACCGTCTGGAAAGAGAATGAGCGCCAGCATTAACTTTGCTGCTTCCACGGGTTAAATGTTTCCTGTACTGTCATTGCTTCATCTTTTGAAGGGGAGGAAATTTAGAAAACTTATAGAGAAAAACGAAGAGTTTTGATGAATAAAGACAGGCAAAGGAGCAGCAAGAAGGAACACGATTCAGGATGCCCTCTCTATTCACTATATTCACAATCGGATGGATGGATGGATGGATAGATGGATGGATGGATGGATGGACTGATAAAAGGATGCCCTCCCCATTCACTATGGTTATAATCTGAGATAGATAGATAGATAGATAGATAGATAGATAGATAGATAGATAGATAG
>NW_015398750.1:4654-6847 GCF_001527695.2 Protobothrops mucrosquamatus
TAGATAGATAGATAGATAGATAGATAGATAGATAGATAGATAGATAGATAGAGAAAAATTAGATGATGGTTAGATAGGTAGATAGATAGAAAGGTAGGCAGGTAGCTAGGGAGAGAGAGAGAGAGAGAATAGAGGATGGATGGATGGATGGATGGAGATAGATAGATAGATAGATAGATAGATAGATAGATAGATGATAGATAGATAGATAGATAGATAGATAGATAGATAGATAGATAGATAGATAGATAGATAGAAAATAGATAGATAGATAGATAGATAATAGATGATGGGTAGATAGAAAATAGATAGATAGATAGATAGATAGATAGATAGATAGATAGATAGATAGATAGATAGATAGATAGATAGATAGATAGATAGATGACAGACAGACAGACAGACAGAGGTTGCCCATCTTACCTCAAGGTAATAGTGCACATTCCCATTTCTCTGGAGCTATTGGAAAGAAACTCTCCCCACAGCCAAGACTGATACTGAATTTGGCCTCAGGTCAACTCACCTCCATCAGCTTCATCTCATCCTTGAGGTCATCATATCGCTCTTCTAACCGGCTGAATTCTTGGAGCAGATTCTGGTATCTCTGCCTTTCGTTGTTCAGATCTAGGTCCAGTTGTTTCGTCTCCTCGAGGTACTTTTTCTCTATGACCTCTGCAAAGAAGAAGAAGAAGGGAATCAAGACTTACTAAAATGATAGGTTAAAAGTGAGGTCTTAATATTTCTTTTGTAAAGTTCGGTGTGTAAGAACCAGTTCAGCTCCTTTTTTTCCTGGAAAAAGAACAAAAGAAAAACCAGAACTCTTCAGACTGACTAGTGTCTAACTTAACAACTGCAGTCGTTCACTTAACAACTGTGGCAAGAAAGGTCGTAAAATGGGGCAAAATTCATTCTTAGCCACAGAAATTGTGGGCTCAACTGCGGTAGTAAGTCAAGAACGTATGTGGACTTACTTGAGACCTATGGAAATAAGAGGAGCTGCCAATGAGAGAGAGGAAAAGGGTAGCATTACCTCACGGTGGGCACATTTACGAATGCAAGCTAGATATGAAAAAGATGTTAAACTGTATGGATTTTATAAGGAACAAACTGTGTTTGATAAGACATTGTTAACTTCTGATGAGAAACTAAGTAAGAAAATGTATAATTTTCTATTCACTTTGAAAATGGAAAGCAAATAAGTTAAAGAAACGATTAAGATGGGCGAAAAATTTTGGATACAATATAGAATTAGAAAGATGACAAAAATTATGGGAAAGAAATTACAAACTGACAATGTCAACCTCCTACAAAGAAAAATTTATATAAAATGTTTTATAGATGGCACTTGCCACCAGCAAGACTAGCAAAAAAGTTTAAAAACATGTCGGATAGATGTTGGAAATGTAAACATGTCAGGCACTTATTATCATGTTTGGTGGACATGTGACAAAGTAAAGAGTTATCGGAAAAAGATACATGCTTGGCTAGAAAAGATCTTGGGAGAACATGTAGATTTTAAACCTGAACTTTTTTTTATTAGGTATAATGACAGAAAAGACTGATAAATGAAGCATATATTTGATTTTACATGTTACAGCAGCGGCAAGAATTATATTTGCGCAATATTGAAAAAATGAAGGAATACCATCAGATGAAGAAATAATTTAAAAAATAGTAGAATGTGCAGAGATGGATAGACTATGAGACTGAAAGAAAAAGAAGACATGGAATATTATCAACTTGGGACTTATTTTATCAATGGCTAGAGGAAAGAATAAAGGATTAGGAATTAAATATGTATTAGCGAATGTAAACTCAGACAGCACGTTTGTTGAAAAATTATTACTGAACTAGCTGTACCGGGCCACCCGTTGCTGTGGCTCAGTCTGGTTAAATGGAAAAGAAAGAAAAGAGAAAGCGCACGTTTGTGTTGCTTTTACGTCCAACAGATGGTGCTGTTTTTCAAAAAAAGCATGTTTTTACCTGTCACAGGTGTGACATCTATATAATATAGGTATATAAAAACACGTGCGTATTCGAATGCAACGTTGTGTCAAAATTTCAAAGCAATCGGTGAAGAACTTTCGGAGATTTAAGATTTTGAACAAACGAACATTTACATTTTTATTTATATATAGATATAGATAGATGTAGGGGGGAAAAAACAATAAAAACTTTTACATTAAAAAAGAA
>NW_015398751.1:0-1008 GCF_001527695.2 Protobothrops mucrosquamatus
CCAACTTGGAAGACCCCTGCTTTAATCTATATTGCAATGGCCTTTATCCTCTTCATAACCTGGTTCAAAATTATTATTATTATTTTAAAAAAAGGCAGTTCAGAATCTCTGGACGAAATTTGCCAGCAATAACTGGTGCGTTGAGCACCGGCCACGGCATCCTTGCCTCTTGTTCAAATCTAGACCGAAACAAAACTTTTGGAAGCCGGCCCCGTCAACGGTTCACAGGCGGCTGCATCTTTCTGGGTGGTAATTACACATTTTTTTTTTCCTTAATTAAAACAGGGTGGCTGCCCTTTTTGTATAACACCGAGAGGCAGCCTTAGCCTCTGTGGCATAGGAGAATAAATTGCAGCTTACCTGTGTGTGTTTGCCACTTTGATTTGGAGGGGAGGGAGGGAGGGAGGGGTCCGTGTACCGTGCCTTCAGAAGTAGATGTTGAAAGGAAGGGCTTGAACTTAGGAATGCAAACCAATTACTGTCGCCCGACAACTTGAAGGGTCTGTGCGTCAAACAAGAGACTTCTGCAAGTGTGAAAATTGATTAAAATGTATGCTAATCTGTATAAAGGTCTTTTTCTGGTTTCTCTCCTGCCTGTGCTTTATTTGCTTCCTCAGCGACATCCCTTAGGATGTAATAATAAGGACGAGGGGGGACATAAGAGCAGTCTTCCAATATCTCAGGGGCTGCCCCAAAGAAGAGGGAGTCAAGCTATTCTCCAAAGCCCCTGAAGGCAGGACAAGAAGCAACGGGTGGAAACTCATCAAGGAGAGAAGCAACCTAGAACTAAGGAGAAACTTCCTGACAGTGAGAACAATTAACCAGTGGAACAACCTGCCTCCAGAAGCGGTGAATGCTCCAACACTGGAAGTTTTTTTTTTATTAAAAATTTTATAAAAATTACAATATAAACCCCCATACCTACCCCCAAGCCCCCCCCTCCCCCTCTCCCACTTCCCAAAGCTGAACACAGGGTTACAAATATAATAATCATAATCTAACTAACAT
>NW_015398751.1:5145-6847 GCF_001527695.2 Protobothrops mucrosquamatus
ACCCGATTTTGGCAACTTTTTGCAACAATCAAGTGAATTGTTGATAATCGTTAAGCAAACTCATTGTTTACTATGGGCCTTTTTATTTATTTATTTTTTGGTCAGAAAGCAGAAGTAAATGCCAGTTTGGGGCAGAGATGTAAATCACATGGCTGTAAAAGCAGGCTGATTGCCCAGCGCTTAAAATGTGGTCATATGAGGGGGGGGGGGGGGAAATGGCCGTCAGAACTTTGAACCTGGGTTGTAAGTACCTTTGGGTGGGGACGCGACGGAACTTTGAATGTTTGCTAAGCCACCAGTCGTTAAGTCAAGGACTACCTGTAGCACTAACCATTGGCTGCAAGCAGCGGCTGTCCGAAGTGAGATCCTGAAAAAAATATATATACAGACACTAGCATGACAATTTAAAAAATTGCAATGCTTCATTAAGCAGAGTGATGTTAATAAAAGCCAAACACTTACATAGGGGGAACCCTTGTCCATGACAGACAGTGGTGGGGAAAACCCATGATTATACTACCTCTAGTCTTTATATCTCCAGACTAATCGTACCCAACATCAACAACTCTTTATTTCATGCTTCAGTTTGCTATGATCTGGACCCAACATTCTAGGTGTGTTCAACCCTCTGCAAAGGGTCCAAAGACCCAGTCCACTCCAGTCTAGCCCTGAGGATGTTACCTGGCTGGGTCATGAAACGTCTGCAAGAAAACAACCAAGCTCAGAGAGCACCAAGGACCCCAGTCCTTCTTCACCATCACCACCACCTCCTCCTCCACTACGAACCTCACTCCCTTCTAGCCCTGATGATGTTACCTAGTTGGGTCATGAAACATCTGCAAGAAAACCACCAAACTCAGAGGGCACCAAAGACCCCTTAGTCTTCCTTCTTTTCCTCCTCCCTTCTAACACTGATGATGTTACCTAGTTGGGTCATGGAACGTCTGCAGGAAAACCACCAACTCTAGAGAGCACCAAGGACCCCTTAGTCTTCCTTTTCCTCCCCCCTTCTAGCACTGATGATGGTACCTAGTTGGGTCATGAAATGTCTGCAAGAAAACCACCAAGCTCAGAGGGCACCAAGGACCCCACAGTCCTCCTCCTCCTCCTCCTCCTCCTCCACCACCATGAACCTCACTCTCTTCTAGCCCTGATGATGTTACCTAGTTGGGTCATAAAATGTCTGCAAGAAAACCACCAAACTCAGAGGGCACCAAAGACCCCTTAGTCTTCCTTCTCCTCCTCCCTTCTAGTACTGATGATGTTACCTAGTTGGGACATGGAACGTCTGCAGGAAAACCACCAACTCAGAGAGCACCAAGGACCCCACAGTCCTTCACCATCACCACCACCACCACCACCACCACCTCCTCCTCCTCCTCCTCCACCACGAACCTCACTCCCTTCTAGCCCTGATGATGTTACCTAGTTGGGTCATGAAACGTCTGCAAGAAAACCAAACTCAGGAGGCACCAAGGACCCCTTAGTCCAGTGGTTCTCAACCTTTTTAATGCCGCGACCCCAACCGGTCGTAAGTCGAGGACTAAACCGGTCGTAAGTCGAGGACTACCCAACCGGTCGTAAGTCGAGGACTTTCCCTGCCCGGGAGCGCCGCGCATGCGTGGTTCCGCCCCCTGTGCCGGCCGAGGCGTAGCTGGCAAGCGGCAGAGACGGAGCAGGCCGACCACCAGCTGGCCCAGCC
>NW_015398752.1:0-1339 GCF_001527695.2 Protobothrops mucrosquamatus
GAATTCCTGGCAGACCGTCATGTACCACATTAATTGCTTTGGAGGCCAATTCATAAACACCTAAATCAGCCTTCTCTTTCTCCCCCCCACCCACCCCCAAATGGGGCAGATTCCCTCTGTCTGCGACAGCTTCCCAACCAGCAGTCCGAGGAGCGCCAGTCTCGGGACGAATGCTTGCGGATTTACATTTGCAGGTCAGAGTTGTTTTTATCAAGGTCATTGTAGCATCCGCAATGTTTGTAAACCATGTGGACCGCTTTAAATAAGGGAGAGATCTTGGTTTAAATTATTTCTTGCCAAACTTGGAATAGGAGAACGCTCCTGTGAACTCTGAGATGGGGTTCCTGGCACGCCGTGAGTTAAAGTACCTTTAGACTCACTAGGTGGTCTAAGCTGCTAGTAACATCCTAGGAGGAGTAGAACTTCGGTCTCAAGAGAAGCGGGTTCTGATCCCCCCCAAAGCATGGAATCATCTTGGCCAACTGCTTCATCTAATCAATTTCACAGGCTCTTGTGAAAATAATTGGCTTTATTATACGATCTTCTTCCCTTTTTTAAAAAAAAAATATATGATAGACGACTTTGTCATTTGGGCCTTTGGGCCTGTAAGTAAAACTGACTTGACTGAATTTCGTAGCAATTAAGCTCTTCAAGATCATTTGTGAGCGTGACTGCTGCAGGAGACAGCAAGTTAAAAATCATTCGAATTCATAAATCCCTGGAGATTGTTTTGTGTTCTGCCGGGTTCGTTTCCCCAAGCCAGGATTCACTTAACAACCGGTTACTAACTTAACACCTGCTTCACACTTAACAACTGGGGCAAGAAAGGGGGTAAAAATGGGGCAAAACTCACTTAACAAATGTTTCGCTTAGCAAGAAAAGTCTGGGGTTGAATTGTGGTTGTAAGTCAAGGACCTGACAGAAGGCCACCTGAAGGGACTAGAAGCATTTGAAATGTGGATTTACAGGCGGCTGTTACGTATAAGCTGGGCTGACAAGATCAGAAATGAGGTGATAAGCCGCCTGGGAAAGCCAAGGGAAATCATCAAAACAATTAAAAAAACGAAAATTAGAATATTTCGGACGTGTGATGTGACACCCAGAAAAATACAGCATACTCCATTTAATCCTCCAGGGAAAGACTGAAGGCAAATGAGGTCCAGGCAGAAGAAGAACATCGTGGCTTCAAAATCTAAGGGACTGGTTTGGACAAAACTCAGCAGCACTTTTTCATGCGGCTGCTGATAAAAACAGGATCGCCAACATGATCGCCAACGTCCGATAACGGATATGGAAGAAGAAGAAGAAGAAGAAGAAGAAGAAGAAGAAGAAGAAGAAG
>NW_015398752.1:4968-6847 GCF_001527695.2 Protobothrops mucrosquamatus
ATACAAAAAATCATACAAAAATACACAAAATAACCCCACTAAAACCTAATTAAAAGCCAAATATTGATTGCTGTATTCCCATTAAAATTACTTTTTAAAAAACGTCCCTACCTAAAATCCCTACCTAAAATCCTCCCTAGGTCAGGCCCGCTTGCTGGAAAAGCCATGTCTTGAGGGTGCGGCGGAAAGTAAGGAGATCATTGGCAGTTCCCTCCCATCCAGGACATAGCACACAAGCGCTGCTTGAGCAGGGTCCGCAAGATCATCTGGGACACGACACATCCTCTTCACGACCTCTTTTCCTTGTTACCTTCTGGGAGGAGGCTTCATGGTATCCGTAGCAGAACATCCAGACTCAGCCAGAGTTTCATTCCATACAGCATTAACCGTGTGAACTCTCAAGCTTCCTCCTTCCGTTATATATTCAAAATGGACAGCATTTAATATGTATTTGTTATGTATATGTAGGGGTGTGGGTCTATACATATGTTGTATATAGTATGTTTTAGGTGTGTGTCATGTATGTCTTTCACTTTGAGAGCGGGCAACTACATTTCATTTTTGATGTGTGCCGTTGTGCCCACAGTATAAAAATGACAATAAAGGTTATCTTATCTTATCTTATCTTATCTTATCTTATCTTATCTTATCTTATCTTATCTTATCTTATCTTATCATATCATCTTATCTTATCTTGTCTTGTCTTAATTGTGGCAAGAAAGGTCGCGAAACGGGGAAAAAGTCGCTCCCATGAAAATTTGGGGCTGAGTTATTTTCGTAACTCGAAGAGTATCTGTAGTTAACTGTTGAAGGACGCACAAAGGATGCTCTTTTGGGGGGGGAGGCTGGAGGGGTAAAGCCAAATCAGATAAACAATAGGTCTTGTGTCTTTCACCTGAGACCAAATAAGGCTCTTCTACTGCCCATGTACCATTCTGAACTGCTATTTCAGGTGGCAAACAAATAAAACTTTGTGAAAGATATTGTCAGTGCTGCGAACATTGGATGTTCTTGCTTTGACAACAGATGGAGATGCAGCCTTTTTCCTTCTTATGCTTTACTCTTAGAATTAGATGATGGGGGGAGGAGGAATGTGATGGGAGTTAGTTAGACATAACAATAGTGTAATAGTGTGTGAATTCAGGGCTTTTGAAATAAGAGATGATAAGAAATGGCGGGAGGGAGTAATGGAGGGAAAGTCTGCATTTCAAACTAATTGGGGAATGTGATTTATGACTGTTAATTGGAGGAGGGAATTGTGCTTTGATACTATGTGTTCAGGGGAGGGGAATTCAACTATGTTAGTGCCGAAGCTATGCTACTCCAATAAAGATTCTTTAAGATAAACAATGCCTCAAAGTTCTTTGAAGAGTTTCATCTGTCCGAACCATGACAGATGTCATAGCAAGCAAAGTGATCCATAATGCACTGCAAGAGGGAAAAAAATGCTTACCGCTGGGGTTGAAAGCCATGCAGCAGATGGGCTTCTCGTGGGCAGGGAAGTGCGCTACGACGCCGTCACTATCGGAGTCCTCACTCACCAGGACCTGTGAAATAGCAGAGAAAATGGAAGGTGAGACGTGCAAATGCCGTTTGGGTCTATTACATTGGAAGCCCAGGGATTCCTCCAGTGGTTAAAGCACCAGGCTAGAAAGTGGGAGTGCTAGTCCCGCCTTAGCCATGAAAGCCAGCTGGGTGACTTTGGGACAATCACCAGGAGACGATGAGTTCTAGTCCCGCCTCAGCCATGAAAGCCAGCTGGGCGACTTTGGGCCAATCACCAGGAGAAGGTGAGTTCTAGTCCCGCCTTAGCCATGAAAGCCAGCTGGGTGACTTTGGGCCAATCACCAGGAGAGGGTGAGTTCTAGTCCCGCCTTAG
>NW_015398753.1:0-1444 GCF_001527695.2 Protobothrops mucrosquamatus
GAGGATGAGACCCCAGCCTCTCGATTTTCTGGAGAAGGTTGAAGGAACATAAATTTTATCTCAGTATGTCTGGGAACAATGATGTGGCCTGACCAAAGCTACCACAAAGTCTAATCACTAATGGTGTCAATATTGACAGAGAGGTTCCTCATTTCACAGGGATATATATATATATACGCACGCACGCATGCACACACACACACACACACACACACACATACACAATGAAAACATTGAATATGAGAGACATGAATACAGAAAAGCCTGCTAAAGCAAAAATTAAATATATCAAAATGAAGTATTGGGAAAAAGAGAAACTAGTGAATTGGAGTAGCCTGTTTTTCCTCAGATGTTTGTAAGTTATACTACTTAGGTTATACTATAAATAGTGAGTTATACTATTTACTGCCATGCCATATAAAGTAATGGAGTAGCAATATTCTTGGATATCACTAAGCCAATCTATTGAACAATAGATATCCTGTACATTTCAATGCTACAAATGCAACGGCAGAAAATACTGAGAAATTCTTAAAAAAAACAAAAAACCAAGGTGTGCTAAGCTCAACACTAGGAACGGTTTTAAGATTACTAATGGGTGATTGGAATGCCAAAGCTGGAGAAATGGAGGAACTTTTGGATTAGGTAAACAGAATATTTCAGGAAACGGGTTAATACAGGTTAAGTTTAACGGTTTTGAAAAGAAAAAAAAATGTCACTACTAAATTTGTTTCAGTGAAATAAATAATTTACAACTCAACCTCCTTGGGTGAACCACACCTGAAATCAAAGAGATTATCTAATACAAAACCAAAAATTAGAAATGCACTTCATTTAGCATGAACACTTTCGATGTAGATTATGGAAAAGATCATGTATAATTGGTACAAATATACAGCTTGAACTTAAAAATTAAAGAGAGCACGTGTCCCAGTGCCAGGAAAATAAGACCAGAGAACAAGAAAAAACAATGTAAGATGAACGTGAGGAACATATTTAGTATGTTTAACTAATGCAGAAATGATCCTGCTACCTATGCAAAGAGATAACAGACACTGTAAAAACTGAAGCACGAGATGGGGGGGGGGGGGAAGGGGAAGAGAATGGATGTTTATTTGACCACTAAACATAGACGTTCAGTGTCAAGCAAGAAAGGGCAATGAAAGATTGTTCAAGCAAAGATGTCAAAAAATGAAGGAGCAATAAAAGAAATGGAAAATTTATTTATTTATTTATTTATTTTATTTATTAATTGTATTTATATCCCGCCCTTCTCCTTTCAGACTCAGGGCGGCTGACAAATGATAAAAAGCTAACATATTACACCTAGTTAAAATTTAATTAAAATGAAATATTTGAGAATGTCAAATTTAAAAGTAATTAAAACCCCTATAAAATCCCCTAGGCCAGTCCCGCTTGCTGGAACAACCACGTCTTGAGGGCG
>NW_015398753.1:4769-6846 GCF_001527695.2 Protobothrops mucrosquamatus
ATATATATATATATATATATATATATATATATATATATATATATATATATAGAGAGAGAGAGAGAGAGAGAGAGAGAGAGAGAGAGAGAGAGAGAGAGAGAGAGATTTACACATTCTTGATCTGGAAAACCTGGTCTCTAGCTTCTCAGTCCAAAGCAATGTATGTATGAAGGAAAGAATTTAAAAAAATTAAAACTTGCAAAGAGGTCTTCAAATGAAACAGGATGTAAAGACCAGCAAGATATCATGGGGCATCCAATTTCATAAGCATTTTTCAGAATTTTCGCTCCCTGAGATATATGTACGCTTTTTACTTGTTATTTTAATTGTCCAAAGAGGGATTTTTCTGTTCTTCTCTGCAGAGCAACAGTGTCATCCAGTGGTGACTGAAACAGACATCTGCTTTTCAAATCAGATGAAGATGTTGAGGGATAGTCTTTCCGTATTCTTTCTTCTTTTTTGCTGCTTGAGGGATCACAGTCTGACAATTACTTCGCAGCAACGTCTTGAAGCAGTCTTTAAAATGAAAGAATTTCAGGGCAAATTAATGCCTTACATGTGTTGTATCCAGGATAAAGCTATTGAGTGGTTGCTTCTTGATTAGGGAAAAGAGTCTCAGTCTTGCCTTGTTTGCCCATTCCTTGTTGCAAGGGGTGTGACATTACTTTAGAACTTGAACTTAAGCATACATTTGTACCACCACCACCACCCTTAAAAATTATGCATATTACTTCAAATGTAAAAGTATGTGACTAATTTTCTCCTGCCATTGTACACACAACTGTTAAGAGTACAAATGCTAAGAAAAGACAAGAATACATATTACCTAACTCAAATGGGGAAAAAACAACCTCAATCTAGGAGATTCTGAATGTATTTAATTTTGCATTTGTAATTCACTGAAGTCATAGTGCCATTCTGACTCCATGAATAAAGCAGGAAGTTTACTCTGATGATTAAACCCTGCGAACTGGGAATAAGCACCTTCATGTTGTAGAAAAGAGTAATATCCCTGACAGGCTTTCAAGAGTCTGCTATTATGCCTTATAACAGGACAGCAGCATTTGAGGAATCCTTGTGGCTTCCGTTTCCTGACCTGGACTATCTTGCAGGGCTGACACTTACTATGTCAAAAGGGAAAAATGGGAAAAAAGAAATTAAATCTCCTGACTCTGGATCTTATTATTGGACTAGTTGGCCCTGTTTACAAATTTGGCCATATAAAAAGGATCCTTTCCCAAGGCAAACCACACATAATCTGCTTTTTTTTTTAATGGTCCACAGTACATCACAAGATTGCCCACCATTTTGATTTTAGCAGATCTGCATCAACCCAGCATCAGTATGCCTGGCCACCTGAAAACAAATTACTTATAATTGTGATACTGTAATTGTAGCTATCCAGGTTGCCCTGAATTGACCTGTGGTTTGTTGATTTGCCAAATCTATTATTATTGTTGTTGTTATTATTATTATTATTATTATTATTATTATTATTATTATTATTATTATTATTATTATTATTATTATTATTATTATTATTACTATACAATTCCTTTCTAAGGGCATTTCCATTCTGCTCTGTTTTTATTCTCTGAAAGCGATTTGAAGATGATCTGGGATTGTTTGCAAATTGTCAACCTCCCAATGATGAGCCAGGATTGCTGCCGCAGAACCTGGATTAATAAAAGTCCCTTTGCCCTGTTCTAGGCAAAAAAAAAAAAAATGTTTTGCGCTTTCTCTCTGTGTGCAAAATAATCCTAGTGGTTCCTCTGAGTGTAAAAAAACAAAACTGTGAGCTAGGAAAATGAATGGTGAAGCAAAAATTCTTGGAAAAATAGAGAAATGGACTGCCACAACCCACAGAAACAAAACTGCTTTTTTTTTTTTTTTGCTGTTTGAAATCTGTGACACCTGAGCTAGAAATAAACTGAGTCAGTTTTCATTCAGAACCAACACCCTGGGATCACAGAGGTTCAGATTTGCTTTTGAACTGGGATAAGGTCTTTCTGTGGGAATATGTTCCCCTCTCTCCGTCCCTTCCCATGAAAACCCAAGGGGAGTTTAAGGAGGAAAT
>NW_015398754.1:0-1145 GCF_001527695.2 Protobothrops mucrosquamatus
TAGAAAAATATTTTTTTCAATTCAGCAAAATCATCAAAAGTATAATGCTTTGATTACTCTTTCTCTTCAAAGCTCATGGCTATTTCATTGGGTTAGGTGTTGTTCTTATCTTTTAACTTACTTTGAAAACACTAAGGACATTTTCTTCTTTCATTAGTGTTTGGATGATGTCATTCGTTGACTTTCATCAATTTCATTTCCCAAGCAATAAATCAATGGAACATACAACACTGTTGTAAACTTTGTGGGAAACACTTCTAATGGTAGACTTCTCCTCCAGAGACTTGGGTCTTTAGTATTTTATTTTTATTTATCTTACGTTTGGTTTAAAAATGCATATATGGATTGTAGTGCTTTTCAATCTGAATTCCTTCGTATGCTTTTCTCTTTAATATCCCTGTGTGTTAAGGATGGAACATTTTCATCATACTATATATTGAGGAATGAAACTGTAGAATGTTGATATCTTGAGAGCAATCTAGAGGTGGAAGAAATTGAAAAGAAATCCAACTTAGTATCATAATCATATAAATCCTTCCATATTAGCTTTGGATTTGGGGAATGTATGAATGCATGTAGGGCCATAAATATATGAAGTTTTGCATAGGATGTATTAGTTTCCATTTAACTAGTCTTTATATTTTGCAGCTTTATGATACATAAGTATATACATACTCATCGCATATTTTCTTTTTGGGATTAGCAATGTTATGCAAAGTCTAGAAATAAAGTAAGAAAAAGAAATATCTAGTGTACATAGATAGCATTCACTATGCCTTTCCATTTCATTGTAAATCATCTGGGTTTCTTCCCCATGTCCATACATTGCCTAATGTATTGAACTTTGCTTCTTTTATCTTCAGGATTTCATCAGTCTCATCCAGTCACAACTTTCACTGTCTCCCCCTTCCTCTCAACCTATTCATTCTCCTTCCGTGTATTTATCGTGTAGTTCAGTTTTCATTCATTCTCTCTCTATGTCAAAATCATCTCAATGTACTTCTTCTAAATTGATCCCTCACTTTTGTATTCAGTCTGTACTAGTTCACATGTATTTTTGACTCTCTTTTTGTTTTCTCACAAATACTTAAATTCCTTATTCAATGCATTTTTAATATTTCTCCTGACATACTCAAATCCCTATA
>NW_015398754.1:4541-6845 GCF_001527695.2 Protobothrops mucrosquamatus
TGTACTTCTCAGTTACCTGATAAAAGAACTAAAATCTGGTCTACACACCACCTGCCCAATATAAAAAAATGCACTGCATTTCCCAGATTGTACTAATTGTCTCCTCCTGTACCTTTTTGATCAGAATTCTGCCGAAGACTTTCCAGGCATTCATTCATTCATTCATTCATTCATTCATTCATTCATTCATTCATTCATTTAAAATATTTGCACGGCTGCCCATCTCAAAGCCATAACAGTGGATGGCAGGCTTAGTAGGCAAATTCCCCTGTAATTTTTGCAATTCACTCTTGCTCCTTTTCCCTTTGTGTAGGGAACAATAATTGCATTCTTTATGTACAGTATCAAGTACAGATGCAGAGTTCCTCACACTCATATTAAATATGGCATGCAGTTGCTCAGGAATCACTTCAGATTCCTATCTGAACATTTTCTAGTTATACCACCTATTCATACAAACTGATCACTTTTTTTAATGTCCCCTTTTATTAGTTCCTTTTCATCAATCTTTTTCTTGGACAATAACATGTACAGGTAGTTCTTACGACCACAGTTGAGCCCCAATTTTCTTTTGCTAAGCAAGGCGGTTATTACATGAGTTTTGCCCCATTTTACAGGGTTTTTTTGCCACAGTTGTTAAATGAATCACTGCAGTGAATCTGGCTTCCCCCATTAACTTGGTTCATTGGAAGCCAGCTGGGAAGGTTACAAAGGGTGATCATGTGACTCCAGGACAGTGCAACTGTCAGAAATACATGCCAGTTGCCAAGCGCCCAAAGTTTGATCGTGTGATCATGGGGATGCTGCAATGGTTGTAAGTATGAAAACTGATCATAAGTTGCTTTTTTCTGTGCCCTTGTAACTTTCCCCCATCTTTTGAATAATTTGTCAAGTTCTTATTCCAGCTTCTACAGTATAATGGCAACAAGTTAAAGGAAAAGAGTCACAAAATCAAATTTCAACTTTTTTTTTTAAATAGAACCTAACTATAAAGTGTAATTTTTTATTTTTGGATCACTGTTGGGAAAGAGGCTTCATCATTCAGAGTTCCTATCACTAACTGTCAAAAAGAACCTAAGAGCAATTCCTTCTTTTATAGTCTCTAGCAACTAATATGAGGTTGCAAATGAAGGATGACCTTGTTTGGACCTCCTATATATTCTGGTGAATCAGGCCAACTTACTGCATGAGTAAACCTTTATCAGGTCACACTTAAGTCACATTTGGAATAGTGGAAATGTAACAAGAGATTAGAGGTTTTAGAAAAATACCTCTCATAAAATTAAAAGGAATGCAAATGAGTATTTTAACAGAAAAGCAGCAAAATTAACTCCTTTGGTGGCAGGTGGCTTTAAAAAGCCTAGACAGAAAACTCTGAAAAACAAAATTTGAAAGAATATTCAAACATGAAAAGTGCCGGATTCTAGATAGATCATTTTCTGTGTTTTATTTCAAGCCAGACTTCTGTATTCTTCTTGAATATGTATGGTAGAAAAGTTAATTGCCTTCGTTCAGAAGAAACATGAAAAGGAGCCTGCTTTTTCAGACAGATAAAACAAAGGTTAGAATCTTTGTCTCATACGTGCTCTTCTGGCTGGCTCTGCTCTCTTTCTGATATTGTTTTAGAATGACTTTTTTATGTTTCCATTTTGATCTTGTAGTGTGACTGAAGTAAACCCATTCCTGGGAGTGAGGAAGGGATGAACAAACTGTTAATGGAGAAGATTTGGAAAATATTACTCAGTCCTGGGAAAAAGGAGAGCATGAAAAACAAAACTCAAAATAACCTCATCTTGATTTTATGTAGTAGAGAGAAACTCTGACAGCTTTCAAGATTCTGTTATTATACTCTACAGAAACAAAGAACCGTCTGGAAACCCTGGCTGCTCCTAATTTCTGACCTTGCCTACCTGAAGATTCTATTCCAGTGGTGGCGAACCTATGGCACGGGTGCCAGAGGTGGCACTTGGAGCCCTCTCTGTGGGCACACGTGCCATTGCCCCAGCCTTGCCTCCCCTGCGACCCCCTCCTCTCCAGCAGCCCCCCTGAAGGAGAGTCGCCCTTGAGCGTGGCCCACACAGAGCAGCGCAGCCAAGGACATGGCAGCCAGGCAGCGTAGACAAGACTCTGCCCTCACACCCCATCATGCAGTTGATGCTGCAGGGCGCGGGCAGAGGGTGTGGCTGCCATAACGCTGCTGGGCTGCCTGGGCGATCTGCGGCAGGCCCTGGAGGTGATGAGTGGTCCTGTGGGCAGGTGGGGCAGGGGATGGGGGGCAGAGCGGGGGCGGGGCAGGGGGTGGAG
>NW_015398755.1:0-2380 GCF_001527695.2 Protobothrops mucrosquamatus
GCAAGAAAGGTCATAAAACGGGGCAAAAATCGCTTAACAACCGACTCGCTTTGCAAGAGACATTTTGGGCTTAATTGTGGTCATAAGTCAATGTCAAGGTATTGATTTAACAGCTAACCAGCTTGTTTAATGTAAGATGTAAGATGTAATGATGGAAATGACTCAGCAGGGTCTGCGTTCCTTTAAGAGCCATTGTACAAAGCAGGGGTGTCAAACTGCCGGCTCGCGGGCCGGATGCATCATCGCAAAACCGCGCCCACCCCATTGCCGGCAATGGCAAAAAAGTTCCGATACGTAGCACGACGTCACGTGACGTCACGAGTTTGACATGTCTGGTATAAAGGGAAGGCTCTGCTGATGTGTTCTCTCTCTTCCATTTCCTGCTGTAACTGTGGTTTGTTGGATCCTGCTGTCTTAGCACTTGTATGTATTTTGTTCCTGGTGTATGATATTGTAGATAGTGTAAGATAAACCACCATTTAATATAGACCACCGTTTACTGTGTTTACTCCTGGATTATCTCGCGCAATAAGACTGTGCACACTCTGACAGTCGAGGATTCCCTATAGTTGTTGTCACTGTGCCCAATTTTATGACTTTTTTGGCGGGGGGGGGGGCACAGCTGTAATAAAAATGTGAGCAACTGGCCTGTGTTTACGACAATTACAGCATCCCGGGCTCATGTGATTGCCCCTTGGCAATTTTCCCAGCCAGCTTCCAACAAGCCAAGTCAACGGAGCAAGATGGATTCACTTAACAACCGTATGGTTCACTTAACCACGGTGAATCCGTTTAACATCCAGGGTAAAAAAAGGCCATCAAATTGGGCTCAAATGACGTATCAACCTCCTTGTTTGGCAGTAGAAATTCCAGCCCCAACTGAGGACTCTCTGTATGTTGCCCAGAATCACAATTTGTCAGTGGGGGGGGCCTTACACCTTCTCTAAATAAAGGCCTCCATAAATTCATTTTTTCCCAATTATGCAGCGGACAGATCCAAATGTTTCTCTTCCAAGGAATTTTGAGCCTTTTCTGTTTTACAGAGAGAACCGTCTCGCAAAGGGGAAAACCGGAAAGAACTTCGATTCTGTCTTAAAAACAATGCCTTAAAACTGCACTCAGGTACACCACACCCCTCTGAGTTGTGTGAGTCACGGGAAGTTTATTTGTGTTGGCTCACAGCCACCGAGAGCCACGGGGACCTTTGCCAAGAACCGATTCAAGAGCTGAAAGCAAATCAGACTAAGAACGGCAAAGTCTGAAGTTGGAGATTAAACCAAGCCATTTAAGAAAGAAAACAAGCTAATGAAATCTTCTTTCCAAAAAATATTAGAACAAAGAAGCAGAATTAAATAAGTCTGGATTACGCATAATCCTCAAATTGCAAAGACAACGGAGCACAAAGTTTCTGCCGCTAAGCGAGACGTTTGTAAAGTGAGTTTTACTCCATTTTTATGACCTTTCTTACTGCCGTTGTTAAGTGAATCACTGTATTTGTTAAGGTTGTTAAGTGAATCCAACTTCCCCATTAACTTTGCAGGTCGGAAGGTCGCAAAAGGCGGACCCCATGACCTTGGGATACCGTCATAAATATGAATCGGTTCCCAAGGGTCTAGATTTTGATCACGTGACCTGGGGATACTGCAACGGTCGTTAAGTGTGAAAAATGGTAATAAGTCACTGTTTTCAGCGCTGTCGTAACTTTGAATGGTCACTAAACAGTTGTGAATCAAGGACTACCTGTATGGTCTTAAGCGTATTGTCAAGGGCACGGCTCTTCAAACTTGGCCCTTTTATGACTGGTGGAATTCAACTCCCAGAATTCCTCAGTCGGCCATTTTGATGAAACTGCGGGCTTGGGTCCAGACCAGGGGTCTTCAGACTTGGCCCTTTGATGACTTGTGGACTTCAACTCCCAGAATTCCTCAGCCAGGCCTGGCTGAGGAATTCTGGGAGTTGAAGTCCCAAGTCATCAAAGGGCCAGGTTTGAAGACCCCTGTCTTAAAGCATCCTGGCTGAGGAATTCTGGGAGTTGAAGTCCCCAAGTCATAAAAGGGCCAAGTTTGAAGACCCCTGGTCAAGGAGATGCATTGCACACTTAAGAATCTAAAGTCACTTCTTTAATTCAGGATTTATAACCCCATAATTAATGCAGGGAAATTTGCAGCTATATCGCCATGATACAGGTTTCAATTCTCCAAAGTTATTCTGATGTGATTGTTGACTGAAACTTACTTTCCCATTTTCAGGGATTTTTTTTTTAAATCAAACTAAAATAAAAAATTCATGGTAGGGTGCTCAATGTTGGCATATCAATCAGAAGAGAGCTGGAAGGAACCTTGGAGGTCTTCTAGTCCAGCCCCCATTCAACCCTCTATGC
>NW_015398755.1:4919-6844 GCF_001527695.2 Protobothrops mucrosquamatus
CTGGCTCAGGAATTCTGGGAGTTGAAGTCCACGAGTCAATGAAGGGGCCATAGTTCCCCCATGCTGGCTCAGGAATTCTGGGAGTTGAAGTCCACAAGTCAATGAAGGGGCCATAGTTCCCCCATGCTGGCTCGGGAATTCTGGGAGTTGAAGTCCACCAGTCATGAGGGGGCCATAGTTCCCCCATGCTGGCCCAGGAATTCTGGGAGTTGAAGTCCACCAGTCTTAAAAGAGCCAAGGTTGCCTTCCCCTGGTCTAGGGAGATTCTCCGTTATCCAGGTCCCGGTTGTCCCAAAGGTGCTTTTTCTTTTTTTTCTTTCCAAAAAGGCAACTGGACTTTTTTGGTTTTTTCTTGAGGATGTATCCCTTCTCACCCAAGGAGCTTCTTCAGTTCCGTTCTCCACCATTCAGTCAGAACTGAAGAAGCCTCTTGGATGAGAAGGGAAACGTCCTCAAGGAAAAACCAAAAAAGTCCAGTGGACTTTCGAAAGGGGGCTTCAGCTCGGACCTCCCCTCAAAAAGCATTTTGCTACATTACCCTCCACTGACCAGCAACACTCAGGGTTTTCAGCCTGAAATCCGTTCCGTACAGGATGACGAAACACAACGCTGAGTCCAACTTCCGGGCTTCTTCTGGGTAACGTTCGAAATCCCTGGAATTCTTGCCGGGCCGGATCTGTTTGATTTCCCTGATGTCCACTGCGGAACAAAGAAATGAGACATGAGTCAGCTCCGTATTTCCACAAAGTCTGAGCTGGAGTCTGCAAATACCTCCTGGGTATTCCCCGACCGTGTGAATCACACTTTCCCATGAGGTTGCCAGTTGCAGCCACAACCTGCATCCCCTTCCCCTCAGCGCCATGAGGACTAGATCCCAATCTGGCTGATTAGTCTGGTGTCAACACCGCCACTTGGTTTCCATTTTCGGAGTCGGTTCCAGAGATCCGAAAGAAGCCGATATAGTCAAAATTGGAAAAATCCACCCTATGAGCATCTATGTAGTTGGTACATGTCAGGTGGTGAAAGATCACACATCCACTTGTGAAAGTCCAAATAAACTGATTTATTGCCGCTAAGCCTATGCCTAGGAATGTCTCAATTAAAGGGGAACACCTGGGTAGAATTAGATAAGGGTCAACGGCATTCAAGAACTTAAGTTTGCTTGTGGCTATGTAGGGATTCCAGGCTGCTTCCTCTTTTAACTCCGCCCTCAGGTTCAGCCACTCATTCTCCTACAGTATGTGAGAAATACTTTTGCCATATAAAGAAAACTTGTATAAAATGTTTTACAGATGGCATATGACCCCAGTGAGAACAGCGATAATGTTTTTAAAAATACCTCAAATAACTGTTAGAAATGTAAACAAAGGCTAGGTACTTATTACCATATCTGGTGGACATGCCCCAAAGCAAAAAGGTGTTGTAGCCTTTTTGTGTAGCCAAAAAGGCTAACACAATCCTGGTTTGTATAAACAGAGGCACAGAATCAAAATCATGTGAAGTGTTAGTACCACTTTATAAAGCCTTAGTAAGGCCACACTTGGAATACAGCATCCAGTTTTGGTCACCACGTTACAAAAAAGATGTTGAGACTCTAGAAAGAGTGCAGAGAAGAGCAACAAAGATGATCAGAGGACTGGAGGCTAAAAGATATAAGGAACGGTTGCTGGAATTGGGTATGTCTAGTTTAATGAAGAGAAGGACGAGGGGGGACAGGATAGCTGTGTTCCAGTATCTCAGGGGCTGCCCCAAAGAAGAGGGAGTCAAGCTATTCTCCAAAGCGCCTGAAGGCAGGACAAGAAGCAACGGATGAAAACTAATCAAGGAGAGAAGCAACCTGGAACCAAGGAGAAACTTCCTGACAGTGAGAACAATTAACCAATGGAACCACCTGCCTCCAGAAGCGGTGAATGCTCCAACACTGG
>NW_015398756.1:0-6843 GCF_001527695.2 Protobothrops mucrosquamatus
AAAATTAGACACATTTATGATAATTTTCCTGTTAATTAGCAAAGCATCTGTGTTTTTGACAACTTGTGATTTTTCAAAAATATGTCCTGTAATTTGCAACAGCTTAGCCAAATAGAATTATATTTAATTATGTTCCAATTTGAATATATATAAATGAAATTAAAATACCAAAAAACAAGCAGGAACCTGAATTTCATGAAATCTGGCATTAAACCAACATGACATGACAGCTAACTATATATCTGTATTATTTTTATACTTCATACAAATGTTTTTGTTTAATAACTAATAGTAATTTGAACAGTTCAGTCTTATAAAAAATAGGAATTCAGTAGCTGAACTCACCTTCTACTAACATTTGCATTTCTCCACTCCATGTTTGCTGTTGCTTGGGCTTACCTCAAAATCTCTCAGTCTTTAAACTTCTACTTAATGATTCCTCTGAGTATGCTGAAGAATTAACAGAAGCAAAGCGCTAGGTCTTAATAGGCCTTTTCTTACTTCTTTAGTATGTTAGCATCTGATGTTGCTACGGCAATGGACATCCCTTTCTTTGTCTCTAACATGTTGCCTAGCTGCACTTATCAACAAAAGTGAATGCACAAAAGTGAGTTTCTTTGAAGTTGATTGCTCTAGTCTACAGCATTATTTGGGAAAGGGGGGAAAAAGTGTGAGCAGGACCAATTTTCAGCAATAGATACAGAAATTCTCCAAAGCTGTTGAAGGGAAGTTCAGGCTTCCTCACTTTTCCTCTTATCTGCCAAATACTTACTGAAATAAATCACATGTTATAGAAACAAACAGTGAAAGGACTGCTGGCAGATCCTGGAGAGTTTAAAATCACTTGGAGATTTGGAATGGCTTAAGGTTAGGATCTAAGGCCTGAGGAAGGACTTTATACCAAGAAAAAATGAAGCTACTAAGCAAAATATTCAAGTAAGAGGCAGTAATAACTTGAGAATTTGGCACATTCTGTTCAATGAAAGAAAGGCCAGGGATACCTGGAGGAGCGCATTTGATTCAATGGGAGAAAGTTGAAGCAGAAGTTCAAAAAGTGGCAGTTGGAAAAGAGGAGGTTTGAAGAAGGAATTTACCTTAAGCTATAGAAGGAGAAGCCAGAAAAGGAAACCAGAGACTCATGCTACTATACAGAAGGATAGGTTTTTTAGAGGCTTCCTGATATAGCAAAAAATGAGAGAAAATTACAATATATAGCATTCATATCCATGTTGGTAAAACAAATTAGCAAATTTTGCATAGGGATAACTTCATTTGGGTAGATAGAGAAATATAGACAGCATTTCTGGATTGAGAACAGGTGGAAGAGTATATTACTTTTGCAGCCTCTTTGTAGATTTCTGGTCTTTAAAAATCAGTGTTGATCGATTCTCCAATATTTGGAGGGGACCCAAGATGAACTCATATCCATAACTGCTTTGCTAGTACTGTTTGGCTAGGACAGTTCAGCATGCTTCTTAGTTTCTTAAAGCCATAATTCTCCTAGAGCCATGATGCTCAGAGGCTTGAAAGGTGGGTCTTTAAATACTGCTCCTGTGTCTGATTTTGGATCAACTGATCATGTGAATCTGGACGGCACTTCCAGTGTGAAATATAACTGAATCAGACTGCTAAAATGTTCAAGGATGGCTTTGCTTCCAAAATCTGAGAAGGCAATGAATTAGAGAAGTTTGGTTCAGCTCCTCTGAAATCTAGTAACTTTCATGGGGCTTAACCACAACATGGTGGAAGACAGGGACAGGCCTCTTACTCACATGATGATTGCAGTCTGTGAGGTGAGTCTGGTTTTAAATGACTCAAGAGGTTTATCTTTGGGATAGGCAAAGTGAAACAAATACAGGAAGCCATTTATTCAGTAATTACTTAAAGGTACAATGCTGCTGAAGGAGGAAATTTATGGATGATCTTCAAAGCTGTCACAGAGTCCACATGGTCAAGGGAACATAATTTGAGCACTTGGCAACTGGCTTGCAATTACAATGGTCTCAGCATCCCATGGTCATATGAAGACAATTTGCGATCTTCACTACTGACTTCTGACAAGCAAAGCCAATGGGAAAACCAGCTGGAGATTGTAAATTGCAATCACATGAAGTTGCATCTCACGGCTGTACGCGATTCACCTAATGGCCGCAACTGGAACTGCTGTCATACAGTAAGTTGGCACAGTCATGTGATATAGTGCTTTACAACTGCATCACTTAGCAATGGAGTTCCTGGTCCCAATTACTATCTTTAACCAAGAACTACCTGTAAGGGAAAAAGCTTCAAACTTTCAGCAGTTCTCCTGAAAGATTTCAGTTATGAAAATAGAGGAGAAGAGGAGAAGAGAGCTGGGTAAAGTTATCTTTCTGTAGTTATAGCACATTTCTGCACTGTGGGAAAAACATCTAGCTGCAAAAGGTCTTGTCTAAAATGTTGATCAAGTTCAATGAAAGAGAGTTGGGAAGAGATTAGTAAAAAGTGAGAAAATGGATTGGGGAAGGTTGGATTTATGGTTTTTCTCCTGGTTTGAACAAAGAATTGCCAAAAGATTGATAGTCCTGAAAAAATTTGGGGAAGTCCACAGATTCCAAGGAAGAGACCATGAGTGATTGAGAAATACATGCCTATTGCTTTGAATAAAACAAATGAAGAAGTGTCTGTCAACATTACCTTCTTATACAGACATCCATCTGGCATTGTACTATCAAGATGTTGCAATCAGCAATGCAATAGAAAGAGTACGGGGTGTGTGTGTGTCTTCATGGTGCTGCGGGTAGTTTGAAAGGTCATCTCTGTTGCTCCTACAATTGTTGAACCTAAGAGTTTACAAAATGCCTCCCACTTTTCTTTAAACTGGGACTATTTTCCAAGCTGTATCCTTCTAGGATTACTTCTACCGAAGAAGGAGAATGCTTAGGAAAGTAGTGTAAGCAATGTTTTTGACCTATTAGCTTGACACAATATTAAGATCATGCAAACTTTGAACCAAATTTGGGATACAATTTAAAGGGCAGCAAATCCGCTAACACATCACAGCCTTTCCCCCCCCCCCCCTTTCTGCAGTTAAATAAATGCAGAAAATGTTTCCATTTGGTTATAGAACTTAAGCAGTGACAATGTATTATTTGGTTTTTTCAAAAGCAAAAATACTGTTTAGATTTTATTCCATCTTTCTTTCTTCCCATTGAACTGTCTCTAATTCCTGCTAAGTGCATTGGCAGAAACAGTGTTTTGTTTTCTGCTACTCAGCAACAAGAGTCTTTTGTAAATATCAACCTATAGCAGAGCTGTTGCAATAAAGCAAGAAAAAAAAGGGAAATCAAGCTTTTAACAATGGCTGCCTCTCCTTTAATGCAAGCACTGAAATCATAAAGCAATATTCTAGTGCAGTTGAAGTAATGTTTTGGAATAATGCTATGATTACACTACCTCTTTATATTGTGAATTCAGTAGTTTGAGGTGAAATACTTTTTACTGCTGAAGAACAATCTAAGAGGAAAAAGACATTCCATTTATTTGGTTATTTATTTAGGATAATGGCATCCTCCTTTTCTACCAGAAGGTACTTTGGTCTCTACTTACTTGATTTATCTTTTTGATTGTTAATAGTTTTTTCCCCCTTCACTTTTGCCAGCGATTACACAGAGGTATCCCCTGTTTTGATGCTTTTGGCTGGTCACTGAAATTTTGCTATCTCTCCAAAGAACTGACTGTTCTTAAAAGGTTCCAAATTGTCATATTTAAGACTGAAAATGCAGGTAGGAAAAATGGAGCAATATCAGCTTTGTTGACTTAATAACAATACCAGTTCTGACGTCTTAGGCAATCTTGTAAGGTCAAAGGAAGAAGTGAAACCCCATGTTAACATGGTTGCCCATTCTAGAATTAAATGCTTAGCTAAACTGCAGCTTCTGTCATATCCATTTAGTATTACAAAGAATATTCAAGAAGATGGGAACAGCCACCACCTTGTTTTTAAGATGATCTATACAGGGGTGTCAAACTGCCGGTCTGTGGTCCGGTTTCATCATACCGAAGCCACGCCCACCCCATTGCCAGCAATGCAAAAAGAGTCGCAATACATCACGAGTTTGACACCCATGATCTAAAAGTTTTTAGCATGTCAGAGACATCTGGTTTGAACAACTTTCTCCTTTTTCAAAATTACTTTAAAAAAAACTTCTGATGAATAAAGTAGCTATAGTTGCCCACTGTCATCTTTTCAGACAAAATGTGAATAACTGCTTGACTACTAAGACACGTACATCAGCTTTCCTCACTTGGTGTCTTCCGTGCGTATTAGATAAAATCCCAGAATTATCAGACATTGAGAGTTCCCACATTGGAGATGTTGTACAAAGATGTTATTCTCCTTAGTTGATCTTCTGTTTTGAAACTATTTCTTTTTATTTGTATTATCTGCCACTGCAGTTTTTGTGGTCCTTATAGTTCTAATGTGCCTACATTTCATGTTGCTTACCACAAATGTGTAGGTGTTGCCATCAAATGCAAAATATCATTTCTAGACACCAGGGATTCTGTCCTAAAGATATGAATGTTCTCAGTTGACACAAACATTCACATTGCTACCAAAACACATTCAAATGTTCATAAACTATGTTTGCCTTTGAAGTTTGAAGTTATTCTGTGAATCTGACCGTTGTTCCAGCTGAAGCAACAAGAACTTTTGCACATGTCAAAATCTGTACTGTATGCCAAAATCAATCAAAGTAGCTATCAAATCGCAGATTACAATTTGTTTCTGCTTGCAAGTATGTCGGTGGCAATTTGGACTGATTTTATCATTATTTTACAGAAAATATTTTGATTCCAATTCTCTGATTAGATTAGAAAGAATAGTGCAAGATCTGTATACAATATCAGACAGGAAAATATACTCAAGAGAGGCCATGTTTCTAATGAGGAGGGGGAAATTGTATTTTAGAAAGAGGAACAAAATAAAAACAGCAAGCCAGAAACTTTAAAAAAATCATTGTAATGATGGACAAGATCCAGGAGCTGTCATGGAATGGTTCGGGGAAACATACCACTTTTCTACCAAGCAAAGAAAGTATGTGATATGTATAGTGTAACCCTCTAAAATGCCCCACAAAGCACTCCCTTGACAAGCTGACAGATGACAGAGGATGTACCAATATACCATCTGGAATACTGCATCCAGTTTTGATCACCACATTACAAAAAAGATGTTGAGACGTTGGAAAAAGTTCAAAGAAGAGCAGCTTAGATAATTAGAGGCCTGGAGACTAAAACATATGAAGAATGGTTGCAGGATTTGTGAATGGCCAGTCTAGAGAAAAGGACTAGGGGGGACATGATAGCAGTATTCCAGTATTTGAGAGGCTGCCACAAGGTGGAGGGGGTCAATTTATTTTCCAAAGCACCAGAAGGCAAGACAAGAAACAATGGATGGAAACTAATCATGGAGAGAAGCAACCTGAAATTAAGGAGAAACTTCCTAATAGCGAGGACAATTAGCCAGCGGGACAGCTTACCTTCAGATGTTGTGGGTGCTTCATCACTCAAGGTTTTTAAGAAGAGACTGGATAGCCACTTGTCTGAAATGATATAGGGTCTCCTTCCTGAGCAGGGGGCTGGACTAGAAGACTTGTCAGATTTATCTCCAAAAACAGAGGGACTGATTTGTATGTTCATATGCTTCAGTTTTATAGGATCAAGAACTGGACTATTAAATTTATTTCATTTTCATAATTTCATTTTTACTTTGATTTGTCAGTAAGATGGATAGCTCCTTTCATACTTTAGGCAGGCATGTCAAACTGCCGTCCTGTGGGCCGGATGTGCCATGCCGAAACTGCGCCCACCCCATTGCTGCAATGGGGAAAAAGTTGTGATAGGTCACGGGACGTCACATGACGTTGCGAGTTTGACATGCCTGCTTAGGGTTAGAGGAGAGTGTGCTGTGTAAAGGCGTTCCCCCTAAGAGATAGGTGATAATAGTTGGAACTATCAAGTCACAGCAATAAGGCAGGAGATGAAATTAGCATGTGGGGACCCAGAAGAAAGAAACAGAACTTGAGACCTCAACTCTCACCACTTGTGCTGAGACTCATTGTCACCCCTGCATCTTCCATTACTAAACCTTTTCCTTCCATTTCAGAAACTGCCTGTTGGTTCATGCACCTTTCCTATTTGCATCTTCTGCCAATCCATTTCACTTCTGTGCTTGGTTCAAGAATCATCACATGTATTGCAATGCAGGTCTACTAAAATTATGGCAAAGGCACAAGAGCATAGATAATCACAAGATTAAGTTTCCTGTTTCAAATACGTGGGGGTAGCCCATTCTGCCAGGAGTAGGAAAGCCAAGGGGAGTACATTGCTGAAAATGCAGAGAAATTCATTTGCCATTCTTAAACTGGCTATTATAAACCTGCAGCACTCAAACTATTTGAAGGAAAGCCAATAGCAAAACCTTTTAAAGGTGCCCAGTTGGGCCCTTTTTCCAATTCTGCATCATTAGAACATGTACAAATTTCTATGTTCAGCCTATTCAGTCCCAAATTCTTTATCTATTATCTCTATCTATCTCCATCTCCATCTCCATCTCCATCTCCATCTCCATCTCCATCTCCATCTCCATCTCCATCTCCATCTCTATCTCTATCTCTATCTCTATCTCTATCTCTATCTCTACTATCTTTATTATGTTTACAAATAACTCAAGGCAATGAACACATCTAATCCTCCTTCCTCCACACATTTTCCCCACAATAACAACCCTGTGAGGTGAGTTGGGCTGGGAGAGAGTGACTGGCCCAAGGTCTCTCAGCTAGCTTTCATGACCAAGGTGGGATT
>NW_015398757.1:0-2627 GCF_001527695.2 Protobothrops mucrosquamatus
TGACATGTACATAGTGGTCCGTCTCTCCGATCTTTTGCACTTTGTCACTGGGGGGCTCCGGTGATCGTTGACCGTTTGCTACTGAATGTAACTCGTCTTTTATTTTTATTTTTTTAGAAGCACCTCTAGCTAGTTTTATGGCACTTTAGATATTTACTGAAACTGTTTAAGGAAACTACAGAAAAGCAAAAAAAAAAAACACAACAACACAAATAAACGAATAATAATAAAGAGAGAGAAAGAGAGAGAGAGACAGAAAGAGGAAAACAAGACCGAGACTTAGGAGAGAGAAAGAGAGAGAGAGAGCGCGCGCGAGACAGCAGGAGAAGACAACCGATAAAAATCACACGTTGGTCGTAATCCCGAAGACGAATCGCCATTTTTTCTGCCGCTTTCCCCAGTTCTCTGTTCCCGAGTGTGACAGTGTGCGGAATCCGTTAGACAATTGCCGTATTTATCTTTCTGCATCTTTGTGTGTAACTCCAATAACTTCTTCAGAATAAAACAACAATTATATGTTGACGGTGACACACTATTGAAAAGCGCGCCCGACGACCGCTGGGTTTCCGCCTTGGCACACTCCTGGGCTGGGAGACAGGAAAGACACAATGGGGGCTACACAACCCAGGTGTGCAGGGAGTGGGATTTGTGGAAAGGAGGGGAGGAAGAGGAGGAGGTTAATGGCGGTGGAGTCCTGGGTGCTCTCTGAGCTTGGCGGTTTCCTTGCAGACATTTCAGGACCCAACTAGGGAACATCATCGGTTCTGGTTAACCCCGATTCCTGCTAGTGTGATGATGTTACCTAGTTGGGTCATGAAATGTCTGCAAGGAAACCAGCAAGCTTGGAAACCACCAAGGACCCCAGAATCATTGTCGTCCTCCTCCTCTCACCCTCCCTTCTAGAACTGATGATGTTCCCTAGTTGGGTCATGAAACGTCTGCAAGAAAAACACCCAGCTCAGAGAGCACCCAGGACCCCACAGTCCTCCTCTATACCCACCCCTCTCCCTTCTAACACTGATGATTTTACCCAGTTGGGTCATGAAATGTCTGCAAGAAAGCCACCCAGCTCAGAGAGCACCAGGGACCCCACCAGTCCTCTCTACATACACCCTCTCCCTTCTAACACTGATGATGTTACCCGGTTGGGTCACGAGACATCTGCAAGAAAACCACCAAGCTCAGAGAGTACCAAGGACCCCACAGTCCTCTGCACACCCCTCTCCTAACACTGATGGTGTTACCCAGTTAGGTCACGAAGTGTCTGCAAGAAAGCCACCCAGCTCAGAGACCACCAAGGACCCCAGAGTCATTCTCTTCCTCTTCCTCTCCACAAACCCTCCCTTCTAGTACTAGTTCCTCCCTCCCTTCTCCAACACTGGAAGTTTTTAAGAAGAGACTGGACAGCCATTTGTCCGAAATGGTGTAGTGTTTCCTGCCTGAGCAGGGGGGGTTGGACTAGATGACCTCCAAGGTCCCTTCCAACTCAGTTATCCTATATTTTAATGATTAAGTGAAGGCAGGACAAGAAGCAACAGATGGAAACTGATCAAGGAGAGAAGCAACCTAGAACTAAGGAGAAACTTCCTGAGAGTGAGAACAATTAACCAGTGGAACCACCTGCCTCCAGAAGCGGTAAATGCTCCAACACTGGAAGTTTTTAAGAAGAGACTGGACAGCCATTTGTCTGAAACGGTGTAGGGTTTCCTGTCTGAGCAGGGGGTTGGACTACATGACCTCCAAGGTCCCTTCCATCTGTTATTCTGTTATCCCTCCCTCCCTCCCTTCTCCAACACTGGAAGTTTTTAAGAAGAGACTGGACAGCCATTTGTCCGAAATGGAACAGGGTTTCCTGCCTGAGCAGGGGGTTGGACTAGATGACCTCCAAGGTCCCTTCCAACTTCATTATTATGATTACTATTAACTTTGCCCTACAACACCTGCCGAGAAGCCTAGCCCTATGTATCCCCCTCCCCACAGAGTCAGTTTTAGCGCCCGGACCCACACCTGCCCGCCTTTCAACCCGCAAGACCGGGACCTTTGCCCTCGCTCTACTCCGGCCGGCGTTGTTGCAACCACGAGCAAACAAGCCATTGCCCTCTCGGCTGACGGCCCTTTCACCCCCGTCGAAGCGCAAGACAGGTGCGCCTGGCCCTCCCGGGAGCCCTTTCGTTGCCAACGGTGCGGGTTTTTTTTTTTTAGTTCGTGCCTAAAGGAAGTGCGCAAAGGTGTGGGTGCAGCAAACTTGCCTGGACTTCATAAGAATGCAAAAGCACCACTCCGTTGTGATTGTAAATTGAGGATTACCTACACAAGACGTTTGTCTGAAATGGTACAGGGCCCCCTGCCCGCCGAGCACGGGGTTGGACTAGATGACCTCCAGGGCCCCGTACAGCTCTATCCTCCTCTTTCTCCTCTTCTTCATCCTCCTCCTTCTCCTTCTCTTTAAGAAGAGATTGGACCACCACTTGTCTGAAATGGAATAGGGTCTCCTGCCCGAGCAGGGGGTTGGACTAGATGACCTCCAAGGTCCCTTCCGAGTCTGTTCTCCTCCTCCTTTCCACAAATCCCTCCCCCTTCTAGCATTGATGATGTTACCTAGCTGGGTCATGAAACGTCTGCAAGAA
>NW_015398757.1:5190-6843 GCF_001527695.2 Protobothrops mucrosquamatus
GCCTCCGGAAGTTGTGGGTGCTCCATCGCTGGACGATTTTAAGAAGAGACTAGACAGCCACTTGTCCGAAATGGTGTAGGGCCTCCTGCCTGAGCAGGGGGCTGGACTAGACAACCTCCGAGGTCCCTTCCAGCTGATCACATTACATATTTGTCCGAAATGGTGTAGGGTCTCCTGCTTGTTCGGGGGCTGGACTAGACGACCTCCGAGGTCCCTTCCAGCTCTATTCGGATCACATTACATATTTGTCTGAAATGGGTATAGGGTCGGTCTCCTGCTTGTCCGGGGGCTGGACTAGAAGATCTCCCAGATCCCTTCCAGCTCTATTCTGATTACATTACTTATTGGTCTGAAATGGTATCGGGGTCTCCTGCTTGAGCAGGGGGTTGGACTAGATGACCACAAAGGTCCCTTTTCGCTCTGGTCCCTTTTCGCTCTGTTACATTACATATTTGTCTGAAAGGGGTATACGGCCTCCTGCTTGAGCAGAGGGCTGGACTAGAAGACCTCTGAGGTCCCTTTCAGCTCCATCCTGATTATGTGTTTGTCTGAAACGGTACGGGGTCTCCTGCTTGCCAAGGGGCTGGACTAGAAGACCTCCCAGGTCCCTTCCAGCTCCATTCTGATCACATTGCAGATTTGTCTGAAAGGGGTGTAGGGCCTCCTGCTTGAGCAGGGGGCTGGACTAGACGACCTCCCAGGGCCCCATTCGGATTCTGACTGCCTGCAGATCCGTTAGTCAACCTGGTGGAGAAGCCAGGACCCTTCCCCAAAGACAGGTGAGGCCTTGGGGGGGGGTGGGCACTGCCTCCTGGCAGCCTGGCTAGACTAGGGGCCTTGACCCCTGGAAAAAGTTTATGTCAACAGGATCGGAAAATTGGAATTTGACCACAGCCGGATCTATTCCGGGCGGACTGTCTGCGCCGTCCAGCCATGTTCCCAGCTGCTGCCTGGCTGATCCTGCTGGTGGCCCCTGGGCCCCCCTGGGCCACGGGGGACCCGATTCAAGAGACGGAGGAGGGGGACGCGCTGAAGGTGAGTCGGGCAGGCTGCAGATTACGGAATTCCAGAATTTGAAGGGACCCCGGAGGTCTTCTAGTCCAACCCCCTGCTTGAGCAAGCGCCCCTACGCCAGGGGACCTCAACCTTGGCCACTTTTGTGGAGTTCCACTCCCAGAATTCCTCAACCTTGGTTGAAGACCCCCCTACCCCGTTTGGGGGAGAAGATTGGGCCCCGGGGGGGGGCTTGCTTCCAGTCAGTGGGATCCAATTTCTCCCTCTTTTTTTTTTTTTTTGATCCGGACGGTTTAATGCCCTAAAGGACGGTGCCCGCTTGTTCATATCAGGACTGCAGGCTGCAGTTCAACAGGGGAGGCCCAGCTGCGCGAAGGCACCGGAATGGGGCTCCGGGTCCCCTACGGGTGTCTGCAAAAGAGCGCGAGTTCGTTTTAGAACCGGACAGCCGTTTGTCCAGAATGGGATGGGGGATGGACTAGACGACCTTCAGGGTCACTTCCAACTCTGTACTCTGCCCCAGAATGGGATGGGGGGGGATGGACTAGACGACCTCCAGGGTCCCTTCCAACTCTGTACTCTGCCCCAGAATGGGATGGGGGGGGATGGACTAGACGACCTCCAGGGTCCCTTCCAACT
>NW_015398758.1:0-1098 GCF_001527695.2 Protobothrops mucrosquamatus
CTTTCTGACTAATTTAAAAAGTTCATCCACATGCTTGGACAGAACTTGAGAAAGTGAAGAGCCCATACTTACGATGATCAAGCCTATTCCAGGTGCGTAGTACAGGAGTCAGAGCAGCGCTTCCCTAGACAGAGAACACGCCGTGGAGTCCAATCACGTCGGGGTCACCAGTTGTGGGATCGCAAAATCCCGGGGTCCCGCTCCCTGCAGGACGGTGGTGATGTACGTTGGCCTAAACCAACGGGCCTCGCTTTAGGTTAGGAAACACACGGACAACATGCTTCTTCAGGTGAGATGGCAGGCAAAAGACCCTGAAGCCTCTCCGTGCCTCTCTTTTATTGGTACATTAGCATCATCAAGGGGGGGGGGTGTACAAAAGGACAATAGGGGGATGGCTCTTCATTGCCATACACAAAGAACAGGAAACTTAAGTCAAGGAGGTACTAATTCAAGGTAAGCTTTTCAGGAGAAATGAAACTTAAGTCAGGAAAGGAAACCTAAGGCAGGCTTTTCAGGAAAAACGAAACCTGAGTCAAGGAACCAAATGGATGCAACAGTGATAGACATACATAATTATTCACATCATTGCATTCTGGACCAAGTTAATTTTCCAGATGGTCTTCAAGCACAGTCCCATGTATAGCACATTGCAATAATTTAATCAGGAGGTGACTGAGGCATCAATGACTGTGAGAAGCTCCCCTATAAAGACTATAGAGGATGACTTTGATAGAGACAAGGAAGAGCTGTTACTAAGTCAGTGAGGAAATAAATATTGCAGAAGCCCAAATGAGGAGGCATATGTACAAAAACCAGTCTAATTTACAGGACATATAAAAGAAGGAGGAATGGAAACACATTCAGATTGGCAAGATTGCTATATCCAATATCAATAAAACGTGTTTTAGGTTTCTATGATGTCTATTTTTTTGGTCTGATCCAGGATCAAGCACAGTTGGCATGTAAGATGAAGTTTTTCAAAGGCTCCCCTGGCCATGGTTGCCACCTGCTCTTCAAGTAGGAGCCATGTGGTCAAGAAGTATGACCTGAACCCAAGCAAGGAGGTGCAACCCTACTGAGAGTCAAGGTTGACTGATA
>NW_015398758.1:5298-6843 GCF_001527695.2 Protobothrops mucrosquamatus
CGCAATGTTGGAAGAGTGAAAATATTCCCACAAATGATATGATTATGTATAAAATTTTGGAATGCGCAGAAATGAATAAACTTACGTTAGAACTAAAAGATAAGGAGATGTCAGAATTTTATGAAATTTGGAATAAATGTTATAATTGGCTAGAACAGAGAAAGAAAAAGATATAATTATTGATGTATATAAAATGTAAGTAAAGAACATTTAAAATGTAAAGCACTGTTCTGTTAGAAGAAAAGATTTATGTTTATGTAGTTTTGGTGTATGGTGTATGGTGAAAAATAAAAAAAATAAAAATAAATAAAAAAAAAAATATGAGACATACAAAAGATACTTTCAGTTTGACTAATGTTTGTTTACGCACAGTCTGTACCTAGCAGTATTTATTATGTTCATAGTTGTTTTAATTATTACGCACTTACAATTTGGTTCAGTACAGAGATAAAAGCCAATTAATTCAATAATATATTCCAGTGAGTTATAACATGAGAAACAAACAAATTAAAAAGTCCATGATAGATAATAATCCAAGTAAGTGATGTCCATTGTTCTGACTGCAGGTAATAACAACATTAATCTCTAGACATTCCAAATGAGATATTTATTTTAAGGGATTTTCACAGGGCCTATGGAAAAGAAGCATTTTATTGCTTCTGAAAATGATTCAATCCCAAACATAATCCTGGTGGGATTATGTCTATTTATAGAAATGGCCTCTGATAATAAAAACATTATGTGGCTCTTCTAGTACACGGTAGAATCAAATGATCCAAGTTATAACTATTGGTTCAAGCTCACAGGTACCTGAACCAGCAGCCAAATAATTGACTAGGTCCATATGCAGGACATGATGCATTGACCCCCTCAATTCATTAACATGTTAACATTAACAAGTTCTCAAACTTCCAATTAAAGTGACAACTGGTATTAAAAAGAGGAAGGGAAAATAAGGAAGGTTCAGAATAGTACAAACATCAGCATTTCGGACACAAATTAAAGAGCAGAGTGAAGTCTGAGGTAACCCAGTCAATAAACTGTTTTAGTGGTCCAGGAAGTGAACCAAGGGCTTAATCCTCATTGTAGTGAAAAACTGGCAGATTATAAAATGCAAATTCAGTGCAAATGAATTGCAAAATGCAATTCAATGGTGAGAAAAGTAAGGTTTTACTCTTAGACAAGAAAAATCAAATGCAAAGGTGTAAAATAGGTGGTATGTGGCTCAACAGCAGTAACATTAAGAGGGATCTAAGAGTCTCAGTGGACAACCAATTAAATATGAGACATCAGTGTGCTGCAGCTGCCAAAAAAGCCAAAGAAGTCCTAGGCTATATCAACAGAGTAATATTATCAAGGTTATATGAAGTGTATATAATTTACTTGGACTTCACTAAGGCATTTGATAAAGTAGATCACAACCTACTACTTGATAAGATAGAAAAATGTGGGTTGGACAGCATCACCACCAGATGGATTCGTAGCTGGCTGACCGGCCGTACTCAGCATGTGGTCCTCAATGTAACTGCATCTAAATGGAGGGAA
>NW_015398759.1:0-1409 GCF_001527695.2 Protobothrops mucrosquamatus
GGACCTGACCTAGGGTGGATTTTACATTGGGTTTTAAATATTCGGAAGACGCAACATTAAAATTCGGTTTAATTCGGTTTTAAGGGGGGGATTGTATAGATGTTCTGGTTTTAAACATGTTGTGCGCCGCCCTGAGTCCCTGTCGGGAGAAGGGCGGCATATAAATTAAATAAAATAAATAAAATAAATAAATAAATATCTAAGCTGATACCAAGATATATTGAGATTTCACACATATACTGTGGCTGCCCCATGTGTAGGAGGTGGTAATTAACCCAAATAGGGTTATATTTCATTGCCAAATACTAAAATGTCAGTATTATAAATATTCTAATGCAAACAAGTTTAGAAACAGTAGGGAAAGATACAGATGGAACAAGTTTTGGAGGGAGCGGAAAGCGCTAATGAGAAACTTGCAGGATGATATAAAAGCATCTTTGGAAATTCTGTTTTGTGAATCAATTGTTTTGTTTCTGAAATTGAGAGATGGCCATCTTTGGTGTTTTGTTGTCAGTTGTTGTTTTTTAGAGGCAGCACCTTGAAGTATTGCTGCCTTCAAATAAAATTTCTTATCCCAATTTTTAAGATTTAGTTTCATGTAGCCTTTTGCAGATTAACAAGAATTTGTAAGCTCTATTAGAATGCTGTATATAGTCCACCTTCCACTAAGCTCTGAGAGAGAAACAGAGAGATACAGATGTGATATTATGTCATGCCCCCCTCCTCCCATCAGGCAAGTTTTTTGGGTGGCCAAGGTCACACAATATTAGAGGAAGACTACAAGTTGCAGTAGGTAAGGATATGTGACAGATGTAGACAAGGCTAAATTGAATGGGGTGAATGTTGAAGCGTTTCTTTCTCTGTTCATTTTTTAATGGTGAAATGCCTAATTTACTTGTTTAATAGATCTACATCTTGCCCTTTGTTCAGAGCCTCAGGAAAGTAGACACAGCATTTGCCTCTTCCCATTTTTTCCCCACAACAGACCTGTGCTGAGACAGAGTGACTGGCCCAGAATAACTTAATAATGCCAGGCATGAAAGATCAGGACCATAAGTTAAGTTCAAAAGATCTATTGCTCAAGGACATACACAAGAATCTAGTCAGCTAAAATTCAATAGTAAATTGGCGCCAGGTAAGGGTCAACAGAATTCAAGACAGGTTGAACTTGGACTGTTTGTGGGAATGTAATGACACAATTAAGTCCACCCTCCAGCTCTGCCTGCCCTTCTCCTACAATAAGCTTCTAGGCTGAGGATGGAAAAGAACCTGGATCTCCCTGTCCAATTGATAACCAGAGTTCATTTGGCAAACCTGAGTGGCCTTGTTCATGTGTAACGCTAAACCATAAAAGTGTGGTGAAGCTTCACCTCCTGAACATATTTTGATTATGCTTGAGAGCATTGTTA
>NW_015398759.1:10524-12336 GCF_001527695.2 Protobothrops mucrosquamatus
TAATACTGGAATTGTGAACAACTGAGATATACATGGATATAGCTGTAGAATATATAGTAAAAGATTTTTCTGCCCAGAGCAAAATTTATCCTTTGGATGAAAGAACATGTTATTCAGTCTAATGCTTTCTATAGAAGGGAATGGAGAATATTTACATAGAACTTTAATGAGTTGCAGCTAAGTCTCTGATTCTTAAAAATACAGACTCTGAATTTTAAAGAGAAATTCAGTTACCAGTACATACTATTTTAACAGCTGCTTCAAGATGTACTGTATGTCCAGAGGATTTGCTCTGTAATCTTATAACCAAAGCATCTCAAGATGTTCCTTTTGAAGCTGGGGGGAAGGGAGCTCACAGTCATTTGCAGAACATTTTGCCCTTGTTTCTCTTTCATTTTCTCTTATGTGCAAGGAAAGAGAATAAATTCCAAAGAGTGAGACTGCATTTTCCTTCCTCTCTAGTGGATAAAACCATTTCTTATTTCCATTGGTTTTTGTTTCTGTATAGCCCAGAGGGCTCTTTGGGCTACTGCAATATGTCATCACCACCAGGGTGTTTCTAGATGTCACATGTAAGGGTTGCTAAAGGGCAAGTGCTGATAACTAATTCTCCTATAAAAAAAAAAAAAAAGTTGTACATTTAACAAAAGTTGTTTCATCAGAGTGCCAAAAATAAATTGTCCTTCTCTCTACCACAGATCAGTTGGCAGAGAGAGGGGCAACTTATTTTTTTCATCCAAATAGAGTCTGTGATAGCACAATCTTTATTCTTTATACTTCAGGTTGGCTAATATCATCTTCATCTACAGAAGATTGCAAAGCAAATTTTATGTGCCAGTCAAATACATTGTACAGAAGGAACTGGAACTGGAGCAAACAGTCTGGACAAATTGAGTCAAAAAACAAGTCACTGGCAGAGAAATGGTTCACTGGTTTGCCATGATTCAGCCAAAAGTTACACTTCGTTGCAGAAAACACTCAGATTCCATTACACACTCTTGACTCTAATATGTAGCATGTTCTGTCACTGTCATTCATTACCCTGCTCCCTGGCCATAGGAGATGAGGTCAGTCGCTTTCACTGAGAATTATAAATGCACTGAGAATAATAAATGCAGCAGAGCAATTAGAGAACATTATATGACTAACTCCCTAGGACATTCAGTTTATAACTGAAACAAAGGATTCTTTGAATAAATGTAGCAACAATTCTGAATAACCAAGAGAAATTCGCAAGATATTCAGAAAAGAATCTCAGTTGTAAGCAACATTGAGAAAAATCTGAATAACTACTAGCATAAATCTGCAGAGCAAACAATTCTGCCAGCTGTTGCCCAATTATTGGGCTGAAGATGTCTTGATCTTGCCAGATCTTGAATTCAGGTGTGCATTCTCTGCTCCAGTAGCCTTAATTGCCTCCACTCAGTGGATCTGGAGGAGGAGCAAAGTCCCTAACATCGTCTCCAGATGTGCTCTCTTGTGGAAAGATGTCTTGCTCAAGTTTCTTGCCAACAGCTGGCTGGAATCGTATTTTGTCTCCTGCAAGTCCTGATCCTACGAAGCTATCAACTCCTCATCAGAGGACACAGAAACAGCCATGACACCCATGTCTCTCCTATGCAGGGCTTTTTTTCTCGGAGAAAAGGTGGCGGAACTCAAACCTGGCCACGCCCTCATCAAACCCTAGGACCGCCCCTTTAGAGAACAGGAATGCAAGTAAAATTTGGGAGGGGCTATTTCCGGTGTGGGAGGGGCTATTTCCGGTGCGGCCGGCCCGGAAAAAGGTGCCGGAACGCGGTTCCGCCGCGTTCC
>NW_015398759.1:15961-17367 GCF_001527695.2 Protobothrops mucrosquamatus
GGTTTTAGGTTGGATTACATTTAATCCAAAATAGATATAGTAATCACAGTGTTACAGTAATTCAACCCAGATTGTTGTCTTGTAAGAACACCTACACTTCAAAGGATCTTTTATATACATTCCTAGTCTAAAGCGGGAAAGGGAGAGTGACTCAAAACTAATCCACTCCATTGTTGAACTCACTGCCAAAGTTTGGTAGAACGGAACACTTTCAAACATTGATTGGCTGCAGTAGGCAAACCATGATTATTGACACTTGCCCAATAAGGCAGAAGTTAATAATAATGAGGCCCTAACTAGTATTCTAAAACATATCATCGGGCATCTATCACTTCGTAGAAAAGGTAGGTGAGATCTCTGTTATTCGGTCAAGGATTTATAATTAGGTTAATTGATTGTGTGAATCTGGCCAATACATGTTTAGGATGAAATTCAGTCACAATACTCTGATTAAGAATCTAATATGCTTTCACCACCTGCTATTGACACTTGCCAGTACTAAAAGAAGCAGCAAAGCCATTATGCAATGCTATAGCACCTACTTTCTAGATGTAGTATTGTTTTATGACTTCTGCAATAAATATCCTATCTATAAGGATGGGAATAAAAGGTATACCATAATGGGTGGAAGGACTAACTGATGTTTGGCAACAAGGGGAAAATAGAAAAAAGGTTCAGATTTCAAAGGGAATGGAGACAAGCCTCATAAAATATATATGGATGTTCTATATATGGATGGTCCTCGCTAAGCAATCACTATTGGGATCAGCAATTCTGTTGTTAAGCAAAGGGGTCACAAAATGAAATCATGACTGTGCTTATGATCTTACTTCAGTTTTCCTTTGTTTGACAGGCCTTCAAAAGTCATAAATACAAGGACTTGCCACAAAGTCACTTTTTCAACAGTGTTGTAACTGAATGATCCGTAAATGAGACAGTGGCTAAACAAGGAATACTTGTATTTGAAAGTCTTTCATTCTGAATTTCTTCCATCTTTGGAATATATACAATATCCACATATATTTAGAAATAATGAGAGAGGAGAGGGAGAGGGAGGGAGAGAGAGAGTGTGTGTGTTAGGGAAAAATATTTTTTTCACATTTAAGTTCTTAGCAGTATCCATGAAGCAATAATTCATGATCCCATTTCTAATGGGTTTTATGATATTTTATCAATGAAAATTCTGAAGTTTTAAGGCATAGGACCGGGATACCTCCGAGACCGCCTTCTGCCACAGATTCCCTCCCACAGACCGGTACGCTCCCACAGAGCGGGCCTCCTCAGGGTGCCGTCGGCCAAGCAATGTCGGCTGGCGACCCCCAGGGGGAGGGCCTTCTCTGTGGGTGCCCCCACCCTCTGGAACGAACTACCCCCCGAGATCCGGACGATCCCGGATCTCCTAACCT
>NW_015398759.1:26949-28037 GCF_001527695.2 Protobothrops mucrosquamatus
TTTTGTTGGGTCATTGTTCTTTTGCACTTTAGCTAAGGGAACTTACATTAATATGGAAACTGATTTCTTGCTTTGAGTAGAAATGTTTCGAGGCCACTTGCCTTGAGTTGCCATGTGCAAGTGGACGGCAATATACATTTTCTAAATAAATAGAAGTAAATATGTTCAACCCTGCTTCATCTTGTTAAATGTGAAGAACGTATTTGCTTGTCTTGAATGGCTACTCTCTCATCTTCTATTTGTTATTTCATTGCAATGTCTCTTTTTCTCTCATTTTATACCCTCAATATGACCTTCTTGTATTTTAGGCAACCAGGAATCAAGAATTCATTCTCTAGTGTCAGCTCTAAGAAAGACCAGCCTGATAAACCAACATCATACAGGCCAATACTACTTTACTGTAACAGCTGTACTGACAGAATCTTGCAAACCTGAGCATGGTTCCTTTCTCTCCCCCCCCCCTTCATCTTTGTATCAACTAGGGAAGGGCTTGTCTGAGACTTTTGCTCAAGTTATTTTCTTTGTTGGGCTCAAGCTCTGCTTATCTGATTATTGCATCAGGCAGAGGTTTCTTTCTCCTGTCTTCAAGGCTATTCACTCTTCCCTCTACATTTGCTCATAAAACTCTCCTCAACCACCCTAAATTATATTAAAAGGTTTCTTAAAATTAAATTTAAATTCAAATCTTGCAAGATGCCATACAAGAATGTCAGACAAACCCCTCTCCCAGTGACACAAAGATAAAGTGAAGGAGGAGAGAAGTATATTGCAAGATTCTATCATTATAGCTGTTACAATAAAAGGATTGCCGACCTGGAAGATGTTGGTTTCTTTATTGTTGTTGTTAATTGCGAAGTCGTGTCCGACCCATCGCGACCCCATGGACAACGTTCCTCCAGGTCTTCCTGTCCTCTACCATCTTCTGGAGTCCATTTAAGTTCACGCCTACTGCTTCAGTGACTCCATCCAGCCACCTCATTCTCTGTCGTCCCCTTCTTCTGTTGCCCTCAATCTTTCCCAGCATTAGGCTCTTCTCCAGTGAGTCCTTCCTTCTCATTAGGTGGCCAAAGTACTTGAGTTTCAACTTC
>NW_015398760.1:0-1104 GCF_001527695.2 Protobothrops mucrosquamatus
GATTTTAGAAGCAATTTTAATTGGAAACACAGCCGTCAATATTTGGTTTTTAATTCGGTTTTATTGGGGTTTATATTGTTGTATTTTTGTATTTTTATTTGTGTATAGTATCTGTTTTTTAAATATGCTGTGAACCGCCCTGAGTCCTATGGGAGAAGGGCGGTATACAAATTAAATTTGATTGATTGATTGATTGATTGAGAGAATACATGGCTGGAGTAAAGTTTTTCCACCCGCTTTGTTCTGACTCTACCTCAGTACTTGTGATTAGTGGCCTGAGGATGTATATGCCATTCTGCTTTGAATCATCCACGTTGTAACTCTTGAATATTTCCTCTGCTTATGACCTGTAGCCCATAGGTCCGAGGTTCTACCACTACCTACCTCTCTCACACAGGGACACGCAGTGGTGAGAGTTGGTCTTGTTTTGTATATTTGCCTGTTGCTTAATCAAGGATCCTACTATTGAATGGTTGCATCGCATCTCATTAAACTTTATCATGGTTTGTTGAATGAGCTACATTTGCTAATACAGAAGCTCACTGAATCGAACTTAGACCCTCTCAGTCCGTTCTGGCTTACAAGGTTCGCATCTCTGTCACGTGATCCACTTCGATATCTTCTCCGCCCCCCGCCCCAGCTTTTAGCCCAGTGTTTCTCAACCTTGACCATGTTAAGGCATGTGGACTTCAACTCCCAGAATTCCACAGCCAGCATTGCTGGCTGTGGAATTCTGGGAGTTGAAGTCCACATGCCTTAACATGGTCAAGGTTGAGAAACACTGTTAAAGCCTGTCTTGATTTCTAACCACCCGCGCGTCGCTCTCCCCACCTCCGCCTTGACATCAAACGAGCCCTCCTAGGCGTGCGCCTGCGCATTTTTCCGTTGTCGCGCGTGATAGGCGTGGCCAAACTAGATCTGGCCCTTTGAGGCCGCCGTCGTTGCATGTGCTGTAGTTTCGCGGTAGTCCTTCTGTGAGACTGCCAGAGTGGCTTCGCGGAAGTCATTCTGGAAGATGGCGTTGGCCGAAGCGAATGCTCGGTTGCCGGAGGGTGCGACTGGGGAGCGAGCGGATCCGCTTTCTCGCTTCACTTGCCCGGTCTG
>NW_015398760.1:5235-6843 GCF_001527695.2 Protobothrops mucrosquamatus
ACCACATATGAAAATAAGTTGCATCCAAATTTCCACATCTCCAACACTTTGGTTGTAAATTAGGATACATACGAGACAATTTTTGAGGGTCTAAATGCCACCTATAAAACATTTTATAAAAGTTTTCTCTTAAATTCTGTGCTTGAGTAAATTTTACATTTCTTATCCAAATTGTCTCCCATGTATCCAATGAGATCGGAAACTTAATAGACTTAATACGGCAGCTTTTTCCACTAATAGTTTATGCAGTCAAGTTTCTCCTCACATGTAGCATGAACAAACATCTTGGATTTTTTTTTAATCCAATAATTCTGGTTCTGCTTTCTTGACAGTAGAGACTGCCCATTACTTTGCTACCAATAGATGTCAGCTAATTTTCAGATATCTGAAGATTGCTGTTGTATATAACTTCATCTGGCTCTTCCCAGTTCCTTTAACTGCACTTTGTAGGACTTGATTTTCAGATTCCTTACCAACTTTGAACTTGCACAGTCCTTTCCAAATTGTAATGCTGTGGGTTTTTTTTTTCTCTCCAAAGCAGCTGATATCTTAGATGTTGGTATTTTGGGGCTGTTTTGAGCTACTGTTCTTTCATGAGTAGAATTACCTTTTGAGTTGCCTTATTTCATGAAGCAACTGTTGTAAAAAGAGTTTTGCAATTAAAAGCTCAGTTAATAATTTTCAGTTCAGGAAATAATAAGGGTACTCTTAACGTACTGTACCCTAATCTATGAAATTTGTGGGAATTCATAGCTTATCTGGCTGTATATGATTTCAGTAATTGATTCAGTGTCTATTTAAGGCAAATTTTAGAAATATCCCTATATTTCTAAACATATAAATATAAGTCTCCATGGCATTGAATATTTGTAAATAAATTGAGATGCTGTGAATGTCTTAGTTTTTACTTGTAAATATTAATAAATATTCCCTGATTGAAAAATTTTGGTACATCAAAAATTTGCTTAAATATTTTTAAAGCAAATTATGGAAAATTCAGTGGGAAATATGAGATTTGGGAGTTAATTGTTTCCTGCTTACTAAGCACACAATTATTTAAAAAATGTTAAAAGCAAGCAGAAATAATGAAAATCTAAAGAATATTAAAACATGTACCATAACATTTTGGACATTTGCTTATAATGTGTAGCATTATTATTGAGAACCTGTCACCATGAAAAATTTAAATTAGATAAGTTGATGTTTTGGCTAGTTGACCGCTCTTTGCCTAATAGAAGATCAAAAATGTAATTTGCCATATAAGAGTAATAATAATAATAGCCTTCCAGAAAATGAAAGATAAGAAAGGACTGTGTTCAAGTGAATAATGTGGCAGTTTTCAGCGTTGCTGGCATGTTACATATTAATTTAGCCTGTTATTCTCTTTTACAATTATACATTATAATTTGCATTGTGTCTTACTCAAATCCTCCCATACAGTCCCCTGAATATATTTCACGTTTAAGTTAAGAAATATGGTGAAAAGTGAATATTTTGTTACATTTTCTGTACAGATGTATCTCTCAAAGCTGCGAAGTCATGCAGCTGCTTGTTCGAAGTACCAGAATTACATAATGGAAGGTGTTAAAGCTGTGACTAAAGAACCAC
>NW_015398761.1:0-1075 GCF_001527695.2 Protobothrops mucrosquamatus
TCTAGAACCTGAAGGCCAAGCTCATTTTTCAGCTTGGCTTTTCGCTGATTGTAAGTGTGTGCTAGCAGGGCGTATGTCCAAATATATGCATACAAGCTCTTGATTATTCAGTCTACATCCCATTTTTCTCCCAAATGCCAAGCCTGGGAAAGTGCCAACCTTGGGAGTCTCCTGTTTTAACTCTGTAACAAGGATGGATAGAATAACAATGTGTTTGGTTTACGTCTGAATGCAAATGGGACACACACACAATGCATGTTTTCCAGAAGGGTACCTCAAGGAATATATATCTGTTGTACCATAAATCTGCATTTTCCAGGAAGGCATTTCCGTGTGCTCAAGACATTTAACATTTATTCGTTTAATTCTTTCTTTGTTTAGTACTCTGGCTTGGATGCCATTTTAATCTGGGTAACTCTGAGCTACTTACAAAAGTCAAAATGCAAACAACCGCAGGGAAATCTAATAGTAAGTGTAATAATAACAGACATTGTCTCTGCAAAGAAGTGGAAGAAACAGTGGATCACCTGATTAGCCGTGGCAGGAAGATTGAACGGACGGAGAACAAACAGCGGCATAACAAAGTAGTAACAATGGTGCACTGGAAGATCAGCAAGAAATACCATATGTCTGCAAGGAAGAACTGATGGGACCATAAGATAGAGAAAGTCACAGACAATGAAGAAGCTAAAAGTACTATCCAGACTTTTCTTGGCTTGTGTATAGACAAATTCAAGAGAGATGGCGAATTGATAAAAAAAACTGCTTTTTTTATGGAAAATGGGAATTTTTTGAAACAAGTAAGGGACGATGCTAAAGGACATATTAGAAGGATATATAATGTCTTATTAGAATTGGATTCAGAAACTGAGCTAATTAAAGATTGTATGATTAAATGGGCTCAAAATATAGGAGAAATAATATCTATGGATACCTGGGAGTTGATATGGGTGAGAAATGTGAAATTTACGCAGGCACAAAATCTACGCGAGAATTTTTATAAGATGTTTTATAGATGGCACATGGATCCTGCAACTATGTCTCGCATTTATGAGAATTATGAATCCAAGTGCTG
>NW_015398761.1:7188-14030 GCF_001527695.2 Protobothrops mucrosquamatus
TAATAACATTAGCACAGGAATACTTCCAAATAAATTTATCACTTTTAAAGAAATTCTTTTTCACATGATTATTTTAACCATCCATTTACTTTGTTTATTATTTATTTACATCCTGCCTTTCCTTCAGAATCATAAGTCAGGGTGTGTAGTGCCTACTTCTTCCATTCTGTCCTGAAACAACTCTTCAATGCAAGCTGGACTGAGAAGGTGTGATTGTCTCAAGTCCATCATGAGCTTCTGTGGATGAGGGTGGACTAGATCTCACAGCCTAACAATTATGCCACATGGATTATTATTTGTTTACTTATTTGTATCCGTTTTTGATTGCAAAGGTTCAATATATTTTGATTAGGTGTACAGAGTTATCAAACAACCTAATAACTCATCAACATGTTTTTCAAACTTGGCAACTTTAAGATATGTAGACTTCAACTCCCAGAATTCTGGGAGTTAGGTTATTCTAGAAGTTGAAGTCCACACATCTTAATGGTGTCAAATTTTTAAAAAACCCCACTGAGATAAGCCTACACAATAAGCAGTTTCAATGTCAAGCTTATATTCTGGCTTCAATGAAAGGATCATTTATACATTTTCTTGGAAAAAGTCATGTGGGTCTTCTTGCTCAGCACTATTGTACAAAAATGTTTAGGAATCTTAAATTATTTCTAGGGTAAAGCCATGTAAACTGATCATTTCATAATGAACGTTTTTACTTTTGAAACTATATTCACATTTAGCATATTGCTTAGCTAAATTTTCATATTGCAAGATCTGCATTTTTTAATCTGAAGCATCAAATATTTAATTCAGTTACTGAAAATTCTGACTTAAATTTTTATCTGCATAAATTCACTCAAGCTAATATTTTGTACATCATAAGAAGTTTTTAAAGCGGAAAGATAGTCAGATTGATCCTTTCCTTTCCTTTCCTTTCCTTTCCTTTCCTTTCCTTTCCTTTCCTCTCCTCTCCTCTCCTCCCCTCCCCTTCCCTTCCATTCCCTTCCCTTCCCTTCCTTTTCTCTTACCTCGTTGCCCTGTTGCAAGCAACTCCTTTCTGAAGGCAGAAACAGAAATGTCAGCTTTAAACACCTCATTTCTTTGCAAATTTGTCCTCTGTGTTTTCCAAATACTGTAAGGAGTGAAAGTAGCTTTCTCCTCTTAGGTCACCTTGATTGGTTTTGTCTGTTTGGCTGGAGCAGTTTACTATTGTAAAGCTATTTATTGACTGTTCTTTCAGATGAAGGAACACCTCCTCTTCATTTTTAAGATCTTCTAAAACTTTGTCTTAGCTAACTATAAATTCTCTCTGTGAAAACTTTCCCATTTTATGTGACTGGAGAAACAATGACATGGTGGAAACCTGAAACCTTTTTTTTGCTTATGTCCTCAGTTAGCTAGGGAAAGCTAGTTAGGTAGCTGAAAGAAAGAAAAATAATTTCAAAAGTTTCTGCTTACTTTTGAAGTAAGTCAAAGTCAGCAGCCTTTTATATATGGCTGGCAAAGTTCTTAGATATTATGCAATGATCAAAGGAGGTATGGAAATTATTAGAGTGCAAAACAGTTTACAAAAGTGCAATATAGGTAGTCCTCGACTTATGACCACAACTGAGTCCAAAATTTCTGTTGCTAAGCGAGACATTTGTTAAGTGAGTTTTGCCCCATTCTATGACCCTTCTTGTTGTTAAGTGAGTCACTGCAGTTGTTAAGTTAGTAACACAGTTGTTAAGTGAGTCTGACTGCCCCAATGATTTTGCTTGTAAGAATGTTGCAAAAGGTGATCGCATAACTCTGGGACACGGCAACCGTCATAAATATGAGTCAGTTGCCAAGTATCTGAATTTTGACTATATGACCATGGGAAGACCGCAATGGTCATCAGTGTGAAAAATGGTCGTAAGTCACTTTTTCCCCCATGTCATTGTAACTTTGAACAGCCACCAAATGACCTGTTGTAAGTCGTCCTTGTTTTAAAGGTGGCTGTTATGCCTGCATATATATGTGCATTTTCATGCTTTAACTACATACATACAGGAAGGAAAGTAATTGACAATTGCTTTCCTGGAACAGAAATGTGGGAAGTCATAGCAGTCGATAAATTATTAGCCAGCAATCCAGACTTGCTGGCTGGTCAGCAAGTACCTGTGGTTAAAATGTGGTTTTCCTTAAGCCAGTTTAGTCTTAAGTAGCCTTGAGGAGAACTGCCCAAAACTGAGATGAAGTTGTTGGCCAACTGCTCTCCCTATTTTTTGTTTTCTTGATTTTGGACATGTAATAAATCAAGGAAGAAACACTGTAGCTTGGTGAGTGAAACAGAAAAAAGCAAAGGTTTTGGCTTACAAGTTAAGTAATAGAGCCATCAAAGGATAAGGACATTGACTCTCAGAAGAGATCAGAAGTCATAAATTTAGGCATTGTCATATCAAATGAAAATCTTGGGTGCTTTTGGCATAACATCACCTCCAGATTGCTGGGGAGATAAAAATGTCTCTTCAGAAGAAAGATAGGCTAGCAATGTAACCACAAATAACTGGGGAAAAAATAGTGGCAGATAAAATATTTCCTTCAAGAATGTCAAAAATTCATAGATGTGCTACTGTAATTAAAGGAAGTCTAATAGATAATTTCACATATAACAATGCAAACACGAGGCTAAATACAGAAGGATGTTCTCATCTTTGTTTCCTGTTTAATACATTTGCATTAGAATGAATCCAAATTAAGTAATTTGGAATGAAATTATCCTCCTTTTCAGCCTTATTTTGAAATGATATTTCTACTTTATTATGTGCGGCTTTAAAAAGTTTTCTCCCTATGTTGAAAAGCTACCTGATGAGGAAAAAAAGAAGACATAATGTGACAAATGTTCTGGAGGAATGGGACTACTCAGCTACCCAACTGTTAAAGTGATGGAGAAGTCTTAAGCTAGGAAATATCTAGCAGGCTTGGAACTAATAGTTGAAGGGAAAATCAATAAAATATTGATTTAAGGAGGGGGGGAAAAGCTTTCAATTTCCCAAGATCCTTTGAGTAACGAAGACCTTGGTAAAGGTGAATTGGGAATTTCCCTCTCTCCAACATTTTTTCCCCTTTCTTCCTCTGATATAGCCATTTATCTCTCTCCTCTTCATACAAATAAAACAATTCAGGGTCCACTTGACTTGCTAAAGAAAGACTAGAGCCTAGAACAGTGATGGCGAACCTTTTAGAGACCGAGTGCCCAAACTGCAACCCAAAACCCACTTATTTATTGCTGGGTGCCAGGTGGGCGTGGACCACTGGGTGGGCGTGGCTGTGGTGGTCATGGCAGATTGGGTGGGAGTGGCCAAGGTGGGCGTGATTACCTCGATGTTGCTCGTGGGGAGGGACGCCTGTGGGGGCCGGGCAGGGTTGGGGGAGATCCAGGGGGTCTCTGGCAGGTGGGGCAGTGGGCAGGAGGCTCGTCCTGCAGGGTGAGGCGAGGCAAGGGGAGGCAGGGCGGGGGTACCATTGTCACAGGGCAAGGTGAGGCAGGGGCCGGGGTGGCTGCTGTGTGACACCATCGACCTCTGCACACAGAGGCCAGCGAGCACATGGGTGCTGGGATGCATCTGGCCATGTGGGACTTCGACGAGTTAGCAGGCGGCTGGTTGAAGAGGGATGGTTGCCATCTCCAAGGCATGGCCTGTGTGCCCACAGAGAGGGCTCTGAGTGCCGCCTCTGGCACGCGTGCCATAGGTTCGCCACCACTGGCCTAGAAACTGGCTAATCAGAGAGGGGGAGGGGAACTTCCACGTATGATGGATTCTTGCAATGAGAAAGCCGTGGTTAGGACTGTGAATTCTAAAATGAGAGAGTCAACCTAGAACTAAGGAGAAATTTTCCTAACGGTGAGAGCAATCAACCAGGGGAATGGCTTGCCTTCAGATGTTATGGGTGCTCCATCACTGAAGGCTTTCAAAAAGAGACTGGAGAACCATTTGTCTGAAATGGTATAGGATTTCCTGCTTGAGCAGTGGGTTGGACTAAAAGACCTTCGAGGTCCCTTCCAACTGTATTATTCTATGTTCTATGAGTCCTCCCCTCCCACTTTTTGGTGGCTATGAATTTTCTTTTCTCCTATGCAGGTCAATGAAGATGACTTGCACAGGGTCAAGTGGACCTTGTGATAGTGCAAGAATAACACTAGGAAGAAGAAGAAGGTCAATGAAAATGAAATTTCTAAACCACTTCAAACCCGAAAGACATCACTCCATCTAAAATAACTAAATATTAAATAATTAAATATTAGTTGAAGACGGTTCAGTGAGACTAAAAATGAGACCCAAACAAGCAAGGATTTTGGACAACAAACCTAACTTGCTGCATTTGGGAGTCATAAATCTAGACTCCTAGATAATGCTTTGAATAGATAGATAGGTAGATACTGTAGGTAGGTAGGTAGGTAGGTAGGTAGGTAGGTAGGTAGGTAGATAGATAGATAGATAGATAGATAGATAGATAGATAGATAGATAGATAGATAGATAGATAGATAGATAGATAGATAGATAGATAGATGAGCAGGAAGATAGGCAGGCATATAGTCATTGTGTATGCAAAAAGAGAAGCAAAATGAAAACAGATGGGCTGGACAAACTAGCATAGCCTTTTTACATTTATCCAGGATAAGACTTGTCTTTATGTTATGTGTGAGTGCTACCATCCTGCGCAAATGAATCTTTTGCACTGATATTATTTATTTATATTATTTATATGAATTCTGGTCAGCAATTGTGCATGCGAGTTCTCAAAAGCCTTTAAGACTTTTCTAGTCCCAAATGAGATCGTGTGAGATTTCAGCAACTTCATTTGAGATTTCAAATGACTTTTTCTTCCTATCTGATTAAAGGGATTGCTGACCCTCGCGGCAAATCACAACGTTATTTGTGCTGTATGGGAAAATTCAAACATTCAATCCTCTCCACGCAGGACCAAATAATATGCATGTATTCAGGTTGCATCTATTGAATTGAAGCATCAGCTGATATTATTGCATAGATTCCCACTGAATGGTTTAGCTGGGAATATTCACCTTTGCTCTGGAGAATGACTGCTGCTTCATTGACAAACAAAGAGCCAGTTTCTGTAAAAAAAAAAATCCTAGCAAGATACAGGCAGTCCTTGACTTACACAGTTCATTTAAAGTTCAAAGTTACAACGGCATCAAAACAAAGTGACTTATGACCGTTTTCCACACATGTGCCCATTGCAGCATCTCCCTGCTCACTTGATCAAAATTCAGACACTTGGCGACTGACTCATATTTATGACGGTTGCAGTGTCCCAAGGTCATGTGATTCCCCCTTTGGCGACCTTTTGACAAGCAAAGTCAACGGGGGAAGCCAGATCCACTAAACAGCCGTGTCACTAACTTAACAACTGCAGTGATCCGCTCAATGACTGGGGCAAGAAAGGTTTGTAAAATGGGCCAAAATTCACTTAACAAATGTCTCACTCGGCCACAGAAATTTCGGGCTCCATCATGGTGGTAAGTTGAGGACTATCTGTACACCAGGGGTGAAAACTCCCAGGCCAACCCACAAATCAAGGCCCAGCTGCGGCACTCGCAAAGGCTGCTATTGTTGCAAACTGCTGAGAAGTCATGCTGCACAAGTGGTGCTTTTCATCCGTCAGGGAAAAAGAAGAGCAGGGCCGGAAATGTTTAAGGTTCGTTGTGAAGACAATTAGGTAAGGGAAAGAAGGATGCATTATTAAGCAGACGTCTGGCCACAGGGAACGGGATCACACGGGAAAGAGGCATCCCACCTTGTTTGCGGCAACACCTCCTCTAATCACTTCATAATGAGGCAATAGGTGTGCTCATTCATCAATATTTATGACCTCCTGAAGCGATTTCATGTCATATTGGCATTAGGAAATGGAGCCACTCAACGAACGAACGGAGAGGCTTTGTCAGCTCCAGTCATGAAATATTTATTATCAGCTATTTATTGACGTGACCACTCCAATAAAACTGGCAACTAATTCATGTCCAGTGCAATTGTTCCCTGGGTTGCTGTAATTATATGGCAAAGCACCATCTATTGGCACCTTTTGGGGAACATATGGTGGCATGACTAGTTGTTAAATCAAAGCAATCAATGCAACGTGTGTGTGTGTGTGTGTGTGTGTGTGTGTGTGTGTGTGTGAGGGAGGGGAGTGGTCATATACAAATGCACGTGCATATACACATCCTACCTTTCTAAATGAAATCATCAACCCACCTAGGTTTTGCTTTTGATTGAGATCCAAAAGAAACGAGAGCAAATAATTTACAGTGACAACATAATTCACACCCAGCTTCAATCACTGCTTGAACAGTTTCCAGAAACATCCCCCCCCCCCCGGATTTCCAGCAGCTACACTGAGAGACAGATTCATTTTGGATTTTAAGATCAGAATTACCTTCTTGGTCCCTGCTTGGTCCCCTTATTTAACCCTTCAAAATTAGAGGGAAAAAACATTAGAAACTTTCAATTGTTAGGATTAGCAAGTAAGCAGAATAACAAAGTTGGAAGGGACTTTGGAGATCTTCTAGTCCAACTCCCTACTCTAGCAGGAAACTCTATACCATTTCAGACAAGTGGCCATCCAGTTTCTTCTTAAAAATGTCCAGTGTTAGAGCATCCACAACTTCTAGAGGAAAGTCATTCCACTGATTAACTAAGGAAGTTTCTTCTTAGTTAGGTCTTCTTGATTAGTTTCCATCCACTGTTTCTTGTCCTGCCTTCAGATGTTTTGGAGAATAAGTTGACTTCCCTCTTCTTTGTGGCAGCCCCTTAGACACTGCTATCACATCACTCTTAGTCCTTCTTTTCATTAAAGT
>NW_015398762.1:0-2483 GCF_001527695.2 Protobothrops mucrosquamatus
TCTCACTTCTGTATTTCACCTTGCCTCCTGTCAATTATGAGGAATCACGAAATCCAAGTAGTTCAAATGAATATAAGGGTTTATTGTAAGTTTATTTATTGTTATTATTTATTGTTTATTGTAAGTTTAAGCTCTCTACACTTGAACCTGAACTACTAACTGTCAAAGAAAATTGGCAGTAGATAAGAGATAGATAAGATAAGAGTCAATGGAATTCAAGATGGGCAGACTTAGATCTCTTCTGGCTACGAAGGAACTCAAGACAGATGATGTGTTTGACCTCTCCCTTGGGTTCAACCTGGTCATCTCCTACACCTCCCTTCCCCCAACTCTAAGGCTTTAACAACTTTCAAGCATCAAGATGATATATCCAAAGAACTAATTTAAAATAGCTCTAAGAAGAGTATCAAAGTGGTGAGAAGATGAAAAATGTTTACACTGTAACATAAAATTTTTTACGTAAGGAATGTGGTTGTAAAATGACAGGCTTACTTGTCTTGAAGTAAGCCCTAAAACCCCTAATCCAAATTTTAGGATTCTTGTAGTTAATCCTACCCAGATAAATAATAAGAGAAGAAATGGATTAGTTTCCGGATACCCCAATGATCTATGGCTGATTTCATGAAGCATAACAGGTTGACATTATAAACCAAGATACTGCTCCTGTAGTTACTTGTTAAGAACTCCCCCCCACACACACTTTTGCAGGAAATACAACCCATAGTTTATAAGGTAAATATTATAATGTCCAAGGGCATTAACATACTACTTTCCACAAATTACGTGCAATTGCCTCCACTCCTATTTATTGTATAATTTAGAATAGAATAGAGCTGGAAGGGATCTTGGAGGTCTTCTAGTCCATCCCTCTGCTTGAGCAGGAGAACCTATACTATTTCAGACAAGTGACTGCCCAGTCTCCTCTTAAAAATCTCCAGGGATGGAGCACCCACAACTTCTGAAGGCAGTAGATAAGATTCCACTGGTTAATTGTCCTCACTGTTAGAAAGTTTCTCCTTAATTCCACGTTGCTTCTTTCTTTGGTCAGTTTCCAACCATTGTTTTTTGTCTTGCCCTCTGGTGCTTTGGAGAATAGTATGATGCCCTCTTTTTTGTGGCAGCCCCTCAAATACTGGAATAATGCTATCATGTCACCCCTGTTTCTTTTTTTCTTTAGACTAGCCAAACCCAAGTTCTGCAGCCATTCTTCATATGTTTTAGTCTCCAGGCCTTTGATCATTTTAGTTGCTCTTCTCTGACCTTTTTCTAAGGTCTCAACATCTTTTTTGTAGTATGATGATGAAAATTGGTTGAAGTATTCCAGGTGTGGTCCTTTTATGAATAGAATAGAATAGAATAGAATAGAATAGAATAGAATAGAATACAATAGAATCTGGAAGGGACTTTGGAAGTCTTCTAGTCCAGACCCCCGCTCAAGCAGGAGAACCTATACCATCTCAGACAAGTGACTGTCCAGTCTCTTCTTAAAAATCTCCAGTGATGGAAGTGCCCACAATTTCTGAAGGCAAGCTGTTCCACTGGTTAATTGTCCTTACTGTTAGGAACTTTCTCCTTAGTTCCAGGTTGCTTCTCTCTTTGATCAGTTTCCAACCATTGTTTCTTGTCCTGCCCTCTGCTGCTTTGGAGAATAATTTGACCCCCTCTTCTTTGTGGCAGCCTTTCAAATACTGGAATTCTGCTATCATGTTGTCCCCCATTTCTTCTTTTCTTTAGACTAGCCAAACCCAAGTCCTGCAGCTGTTGTTCATATATCTTAGTCTCAAGGCCTTGGATCATCTTAGCTGCTCTTCTCTGAATTTTTTCCAAGGTCTCAACATCTTTTTTGTAGTATGGTGACCAAAATTGGTTGCAATATTCCAGGTGTGGTCTTACTAGGGTTTTATAAAGCGGTACTAATACTTCACGTGATCTTGATTCTATGCCTCTGTTTATACAACCCAGGATTGTATTAGCTTTTTTGGCTGCTGCTGCACACTGTTAGCTCATAGTCAAGTGATTGTCCACTAGGACTCTAAGGTCCCTCTCACAGTTGCTATTTTTGAGCCAGGTTTCACCTAATCTGTACTTAAACCTTTGATTTTTCCTGCCTAAATGTAAAACTTTGCTTTTCTCCACATTAAAATTTATTTTGTTGGATAAGGCCCATTATTCAAGTTTGTCAAGATCTTTTTGGATCCTGAGCTTGTCTTCTGGGGTGTTGGCTATTCCTGCCAGTTTGGTGTAATCTGCAAATTTGATGAGTTTCCCTTCTATTCTCTCATCTAAGTCATTGATGAAGATATTGAAGAGTACTGGGCGTAAGATGGAACTCCATAGCTCCATAGCTATTCCTTTGGGAACCATGATTTCCTATTAGTCGATGTTTACTTCCTTCTTTATAGGGAGCATATATATATATATATATATATATATATATATATATATATATATATATATATATATATATATATATATATATATAT
>NW_015398762.1:5187-6842 GCF_001527695.2 Protobothrops mucrosquamatus
ATATATATATATATATATATATATATATAATTACTGGAATTTATTGGAAGACTACTTACCATTACTGAGTTTTCTATTTCCAAAACTGGAACTGATCTCTGCAGGTGATTTCTATGCCAGGCTAGGTCCTGACAATTACTCCATTTTCTTGCATTCTACTTACTTTTAGAGTTTGTTGTTGCATTTATAGAGTCAAGTACACAGGAACGAATAATGGGTGATGGAGGTTAACTTAACTGGCCATTAAATTTATCCTACTAATTTTAAATGGTTACATGCATAATGATCTAGAGAGTGGGCCCATTTTCAGGAGAGAAATGGACACAAGGACACTTGATTATGTAGATCACAATAAATGAATGCAAGATTGTTTTGAAAGATTCAGAAACAACATTAATAGGTTATGAGTTTTATTAGGCAAAACTTCATCAAAATTGTTGTTGTTGTTGTTAGTTGTGAAGTCGTGTCCAACCCATTGCGACCCCATGGACAACGTTCCTCGAGAGCTTCCTGTCCTCTACCATCTTCTGGAGTCCATTTAAGCTCACGCCTACTGCTTCAGTGACTCCATCCAGCCACTTCATTCTCTGTCGTCCCCTTCTTCTATTGCCCTCAATCTTTCCCAGCATTAGGCTCTTCTCCAGTGAGTCCTTCCTTCTCATTAGGTGGCCAAAGTATTTGAGTTTCAATTTCAGGATCTGGCCTTCTAAAGAGCAGTCAGGATTGATCTCCTCTAGGACTGACCGGTTTGATCACCTTGCAGTCCATGGGACTCCCAGGAGTCTTCTCCAGCACCATAGTTCAAAGGCCTCAATTCTTTGGCGCTCAGCCTTTCTTATGGTCGAACTTTCACAGCCATACATTGCAACTGGGAAAACCATGGCCTTGACTATACGCACTTTTGTTGGCAGGGTGATGTCTCTGCTTTTTAGTATGCTGTCTAGATTTGCCATAGCTTTCCTCCCCAGGAACAAGCGTCTTCTAATTTCTTGGCTGCAGTCCCCATCTGCGGTGATTTTGGAGCCCAGGAAGATAAAATCTGTCACTACCTCATCAAAATTATCATATGCCAAACATACTTAAATAACTTGCTTAAGTGCAATGCGAGATAACGTACTTTGTATATGAGTCTGATGCTATTGGTGAGCAGGAGAAGAGGATGCTTTGGCTGGTGTCTCCCTTCACACTCAGTCTCAGGAAGATTTTTTTTTTCTTTATTCTAATTTTGGCTTGGTGGCCAGAAACTGTCTTCTTTTCTCATAGAAAAAAGGAGAGAATGTACAGTTCCCAAATCAGCCTTACAGGGACCTTTAGATCCTGGGAGATCCTGGAAAAAATAATTAAACTGCAAGGGAAGACCATCTTGGCATATGGGGTCCAGGCCTGGCCTTCCTATTAACCCATATTGGTATGTTTTTATAGAGCCCTAAACACTGGAATCAGTATATATTAATTCTAATATTTTAAAAAGGGTAAAAGATTTGATACATAAGTATTCAACCAATCATACAATTATTATATATGAATCATATGCTAAACACTTTTATGTAAATCCTACTGACTGGGTGATTCAAGAGAAGGTGCTAGCAGAGAAGTAAGGAAGCTTTAGAAGTGGTCAATCAACCTTTGATCAATGTTCTATCACTTGGCAGAAA
>NW_015398763.1:0-1112 GCF_001527695.2 Protobothrops mucrosquamatus
TTTATTTGTTGCAACAATAATACAGACAACTTGCATGTGCAAAGTTTGCCAGCCGGGTGTTTTGGTGCGCTCAGCAGCAATTCCTATTGGCTTTCGAAAGCCAATAGCGGAAGTAGCACAGCTCATGCAAAAGTTGAAAAAAAACCATCAAAAAAAGGTGCCGGAATGCCGTTCTGAGCATTTTATGAGGAAAAAAAAAGCCCTGCAGATTAGTCTTCAAATATCGAAAAGGAGGACATGTAGGAGGACACTTTTCGAGGGAGGACAGAACTTACAAAAGGAGGACTGTCCTCCCTAAAGGAGGACGGTTGGTCACCTTAAATAAATATAAGGGCCTTTGAACCTGTTCTTTCTTTTCATTGATTAAAATATGCAATTCATGTAGACATTTCCTGGCTGTATTGCATTCTTCTGCTTCATTTTTCCTGGAATAACGGAAGTTTTCAAAATTACTAACTTTAATCAGAGGGAAGAGATCTGAATCTGCACTGTTTTCCAGCTTCAGCCCACTAATCAGGTTTTGTTTTAAAAGGACCAAGCCTTATTCCTACCCCCCTCCAGAAGAGGTAGGCGGGCTGTATCAGCTTCTGGACTCTATGTAGGTAACGGGGAACATCTCCCCCAGGATTTCTTTGCCATGGAGACTGGTCGGGTGTGAATGCTTGAGCTTTCAGTCTTCATGTTCACAACAATAATGTTTTTTTAAAAAAAAATAAGAAAGAAGTTTGATTAGGAGTTAACCCATTAGCATCCAAATATGTCTTTCCCCTCTATTTGCCTGAATAGAAAGGGGAAGGGGCTTTTTTTTTGTAGGGCAGGGCAGTGGTGGGATTCAAATATGTAAACAACCGGTTCTCTGTGTGGATGCCGCTTCCGGAAGTCCATTCTGGGCCTGGGCAACAAAAAATTAGCTACTGGAGGAATTTGAAAAGGACGGCTGGGATTAAAGACGAATGATAAGATAGAAATGTATGTTATTTTAGAATAGATAATGTATATAAAATTTAATGTATATGTAGAGATAATGAATTGATTGTTAAATATGATATAATCTGATAAGAATGTATATACTGGAATGTCACGTCAAATCCAATGTTTGTTTGTTTGTTTTT
>NW_015398763.1:4427-6842 GCF_001527695.2 Protobothrops mucrosquamatus
TTGGTACTGTAACATTAAACTCCTAGAGTTTGATTATTTTACCCTGGTGTTCGTTTTATTTTATTTGTTTGGCATGGATGCACCCAGGGATCATATATTCAGTTTAATTACATATATATATATATATATATATATATATATATATATATATATATATATATATATATATATATATATATATATATATATATATATATATATATATATATATATATATATATAAATATAAGAAAAACGAATACCAGGATAAAAATAAACAGGACTGTTTAATATAAACAAGCCTGTGAGTAAAAAAGTTACTTACTGAGCTTTCATCAGCCAAACTACTGACATCATCAGAGTTAGAATGCTAGGTGATTAGGGAGCTTGCCTATATACAGCTGCCTGTCTCTGCGCCCGGCTCGTTGAGCACGTCATTGGCCCATTAGCTATGTTACTCTGCAATGTGTTAAATTGATTCTCATCCGGCAGCCTGTTGGTGGATCTGATGATTGTAGCTCCCTCTCCCTGATCCTGCAAAGAACAACTATTCAGATGTTCCTGCTTCATACTCTCCCCCACTTTTTTTTGTCTCTCCTTCCAAGCCATTCGTCGTCTCCTCCCATAGCAGCTCTTGCCGGTCTCACCTGCAGCCTTATCACTCCAGTCCTGCCAGAGAGAATAAACAGAGAGAACAAACACAGAGATAGTGAGGAAGACAAAAAGATAATTTGAGGAACATGTTGCCCAAACAGTGAAGATGATAATAAAACATTCTTCAAATACCTTAGCAGTAGAAAGCCCACCAGGAAGGCCATTGGTACCTTGGATGAAGAAGGAGTCAAATGTGTGCTAAGAGGAGGAAAGGAAACTGCAGAGAAGCTGAATGAATTATTTGTTTTCACAGGAAAAAAATTGTCAGAGCTCTTGTTCTCAGGAAGGGTATCAGATAAACTGAGCCATAAAGCAGTGACCAAGAGAAGTACTAGGCTTTACAAATAAATTGAACATCAGCAAATCACTAGGCACTGATGGCATCCACCCAAGGAGTTTAAATTTGATATTGTGGATATGCAACCTGCCTCTACATTTGGTCTTTGTCGTTGAGGACTGGAAGACGGCCGATGTAACTCCAATTTTAAAGAAGTGCTCATGAGGGGATCCAGGAAAATATAGGCTCAGAACATCTGTTTTGAGAAAGATAGTGAAAAACTAGTAAGGATAAAATTACCAAACATTTGGAGGCACAACCTTTCTCAAACATGCAACAGCTTCACTATGGAAAGATAGTCACTCATCAAAGACTTCTCAGCATGCTTAACAATCATGGAATAAATCTTGTTGATACACAAATGGCTAAAGAATAGAAAACAAAGATTGGGAGTAAATGGACATCCCTCACAATGAACGGATGTAACTAGTGGGATCCCTGAAGTTCTGTCTCAGGATCAATGCTTTTTAACATATTTATAAATGACCTGAAATAGAGTGTGACTAGTGAAATAGCCAAGTTGGCTGATGATTCTAAATTGTTTAGAAAGGTAACAAAACAATAAAGGACTATAAAAAGCTCCAAAGGGATCTCTGCACATTAGGGAAGTGGATATCAAATGGCAGATATAATTCAGCATGAATAACTGTGATGCACAGTTGGTACCAAAAATCTTAACTACTCTTGCAAACTAATGGGATCAGAGCCACCGTAGCAGTGACCAATAAAGAAAGAAGTCTTGGAATAATGCTAAACAGATAAATGAAGGTGTTGAAACAGTGTGCATCCACTTTAAAAAGGCCAACAGCATGTTAGGGATAATAAACTGTATTGAAATTAGAGATGCCAATTTCATGATGAAATTATATTATCAGTCAGGGTGCAAACACATTGGAATATTATGTGCAGTTCTGGTTCCCACACCAGAGAAAGTATAATGGAGCTGTAGTGGAACTAGAGAAGGTTCAGAGGAGGGCAACTAAGATGATTAAGGGGCTGAAGCAGCTTTCCTATAAGAAAAGGTTTTTTTTGAGTTTCTTTAGTCTAGAAGGGAAGTGAGTGAGCGGAGACATGATTGAGCTGTTTGGGAAAGATTGAAGGCGAAAAGAGAAGGGGACAGCACAGGATGAGATGCTTAGCTAGTGTACTGATGCAGTGAGCATGAGTTTGGACAGACTTGGGGAGACAGTGGAGGACAGGGGGGCCTGCCATACTATAATCCATGGGTCGTGAAGAGTCAAACACAACTTAGCAACTGAACATCAACAAATGATTGAGAAGGCTAGGAGACTAGCAGTCTTCCTTTTAGAGTTGGTTGGTTGCTGTGACAACAGGCTGCTGGACTAGATGGGCCGAGATCTGAACCAACAGAGTGTTGCTTGTGTTCTCATGTTCTTTTTAATAATCTTTTGATTTTGTAGTCTTTCTTTACAAATCAGTAGTGG
>NW_015398764.1:0-2410 GCF_001527695.2 Protobothrops mucrosquamatus
TAATGAATGCCCTTTGTATCAATTTCATTCACCACTGAATTAAATCTGAGGATCTCTACCAAACACTGAATTTGTTGCCAGATTTCCAGTGTGCATTTTAAATGTTGAAGTCAACATCTCAATCACATTTAGCATTTAAAGTTGCCATACTGTTTTTGTTCTTGCTTTAATATATGTTAGAGTTTTTTTGGCAGACTGGGCTGCCACCAGTTAAATAGGCAAGGATTTCTGATAAGTGGTTTTATTGTAGAAAAGCTAAGATTCTACAGTACTATGAAAAAAAACTCAATGATTGCCATCTATCAAATGTGACTCCTATTTATAATGAGATCTATTTTCAAATGCTGGTATATTTTTCTTCCAGTCAAATTATATTATGGACTAAGGGAGCCTTAGTACAAAAGGCCCATTTTCTCTCTCTCTCTTGTTTAGTGAGTTAATTTGATCTCAGGACTTTTTCCTTATATTGAGTGAGAAACAACCGTCATGTTATCAATGCATAATTCATTGTTTCCATTTCCCAGACTGAACACTAGCAAGTCACAACTGCTGTGGATATATTGAGGTCTTCTAATGTTACCGGAGTAACTTCTGAATGGACAAGCACTATCTCTCAGAGAACAGGTTTACAACTAGTTCAGCTGGTTGAAGCTATAACCAGAAAGCCCAACTTCTGACTCATTGATGTGCCTGCCTAGCCTATTGTAAAGTGCATAACCCATTGCAGTTTCCATATATTCTTTAAGGGGATCCCTTAGTACATCATGCATCAACCTTCACACGTTCAGGTTACTAGTATTAGGACAGTGGTTCTCAACCTGTGGGTCGGGACCCCATTTGGGGTCGATCGACCATTTCACGGGGGTCGCCAAGCAAGGCTGTCCGCCATTTTTTTTTGTCCGCCTTTTTTTCCCTCTTTTCCAGCGGGTGCCTTACCTCCCTTGGGCTGGGCCAGCTGGTGGTCGGCCTGCTCTGTCTCTGCCGCTTGCCAGCTACGCCTCGGCCGGCGCAGGGGGCGGAACCACGCATGCGCGGCGCTCCTGAGCAGGGAAAGTCCTCGACTTATGACCGGTTGGGTAGTCCTCGACTTACGGCCGGTTTAGTCCTCGACTTACGGCCGGTTTAGTCCTCGACTTACGACCGGTTGGGGTCACGGCATTAAAAAGGTTGAGAACCACTGCCTTAGTACATCATGCATCATACATCATGCATCAACCTTCACACGTTCAGGTTACTAGTATTAGGAGCATATAATACTAGTTTTGTGGACCCTGTATTGATTGCCAAGTAGTTTTTGGGTCCAGTATAAGGTACTACTTTTGACCTACAAAAATGTTCATGGTTTGATATCTGAATATGACCACCTTCTCCAGCCAGTTTGGCCCAACCAACTAGATTTACTAGGGAGAAATCTCTGCAAATGCCACACTTTCCAGAGTTCAGGATGTGAGGCAAGGAGGCAGCCTGCCCGTGGAACTCAGGCTTTGCTGTTCTTTTGAAGGCTGGACTGTTTTGGAGAGGGCTTTCCCCTGTTTTGCTTTGCTTTGCTTTGCTTTGCTTTGCTTTGCTTTGACTTGACTTGACTTGACTTGACTTGACTTGACTTGACTTGACTTGACTTGATGCTGCCATCTTTTTAATCTCTGTATTCTTGTAGTGCTGTTAGGCTATTATTTTTGTATTTTTATATTCATTTTTTTTCTATGTGAGCAGCCAAGAGTCATTTTGATGGAAAAATATTGAACAAACAAACAAATGAATAAAGTGATGCATGCTCTCCCCAGAAGCTATTGGACAACCTTCCCTTTTGGGAGAGTTTGTTGAGAAGATGGTGTAGCTAGTTTTTTGTCTAAATGCTATTCAAAACTGTCTTAACTAAACCTGTTTCTAACTCCTCAACCATTTACTAACTCTAGGGAGCAGTTCTCCCCTCTTGTATGGATCTATTAAGACATCCTAGTTTGGTTATACTGAATTCCATAACCAAAATTACACTTATTTTACTCCTTGCATTAATGCAATAATATAAAGTTCTACAAACAGGAGAGTAATTTTACACAATTCTAGCCATTGAACCAAATGTGCTAGAATCACTAGTTGTGTTTGCAATAAACATTTTCCATAAAAGGTAAATACATTTCCACAGTCCACTTCTATCTCTGGCAAGGATTCTTAGCCAGCTGCCCTACAAACCATCTCACTTCTAGTAACTTTCCATCAGTACGCTGACGATACGCAGCTGTACATTTCCACCCCAGGCCACCCCAACGATGCCCTTGACGTGATGACCCGTTGCCTGGAGGCCGTACGGGTCTGGATGGGGAGGAACAGACTCAGGCTCAACCCTTCCAAGACCGAGTGGCTGTGGCTGCCGGCGCCTCGGCATAGTCAGCTGACTCCATCGCTGTCT
>NW_015398764.1:5332-6841 GCF_001527695.2 Protobothrops mucrosquamatus
TTTTATCATTCAAAGATTAAAAGTTCCCTTCTTTAATTCCAATTAGGAAGCTAAAGGCTAATTTTTACATTCGTCATTGATTGTTTGAAGCAGTAACATATTATAATTTGAATAACACTAAATACCTCCATTCTAGTATAATGTCCTGACACCAGCAAGAACGTGTTTGGCTGGCATAACGTCCTTCTCCTTATCCCTTTGCCAAAAAGAGAAGAAAGCAGAAGTTCCAATCTTTAGAAAGGATTACTAAAAATTTCTTAGGGCCTTCTGGAATGCAGAGGATGATCCCAAGATTGAAACATGTTGTGAAAATATTTTCCCCATCTTTTAAGTATTGAGTAAGCTCTGTAGCACTTACTCAAACCCAGGGAAGTAGCAGCTATTATTTGCAGGGTATCTGCATAATAATAATAATAATAATAATAATAATAATAATAATAATAATAATAATAATAATAATAATAATAATAATAATAATAATAATAATAATAATAATAATAATAATAAAAAGTTGGAAGGGACCTTGGAGGTCATCGAGTCCAACCCCCTGCTCAGGTAGGAACCCTACACCATTTCAGACAAATGGCTGTCCAGCCTCTTCTTAAAAACTTCCAGTGTTGGAGCATTCACCGCTTCTGGAGGCAGGTTGTTCCATTGGTTAATTATTCTAACTGTCAGGAAGTTTCTCCTTAGTTCTAAGTTGCTTCTCTCCTTGATCAGTTTCCATCCGTTGCTTCTCGTCCTGCCTTCAGGGGCCTTGGAGAATAGCTTGACTCCCTCTTCTTTGTGGCAGTCCCTGAGATACTGAAACACTGCTATCATGTCCCCCCTCGTCCTGATGCTTTTATTCTCATGTATTAGTTGTTGCTTTTTTCTGAAGCAAACAACAGCTGGAGCAACACCGCTACAGGAATTGTTCCTTTGAGATTATATAATCTTTTTGTTAGTGATAAACCCCCCCCCCCAGCTAAATCAAATACTCCAGATATGACAAATCCACAAAAAGACAAATAAGCTATTCAATTCAAGTTTATATGAGCAGTATTTTGAAACAGCATATTTGGCACACTGGTTTTCAAATCAGCCTAAGTCTGTTTCCCAGCTTTAGGAAGTATGGAGAGGCTTTTCAGTTGGTGGTATGCCAGCTTTCATGATCAGAGTCTTGAAAACTTTCAGAAAGTTTTCATGTTCCCCAGGCTGGATGCACTTCCTTCTGCTGTTTTGTTGGAGTGCAACAAAATATTCCTCTGTCTTAGTGTCATTGGGGAAGACCTTGGTGGAATCCATGATGCTCATGTTCTTTGATTGATCTTTACAAGGCATCCTGGACAATGGTTGTTTATCCTACCTTGAAGAAATTCTTTGGCAGAAAGCATGATCTCTACTTGTTCCTTCACTTGTCTGAGCATTATTCAGTTGTATCCTTATGGACTTGCCAATTTGGTGTTCTGATATGGAGTATCCATTTTCCCTCATGCTTAGAAATTCTATATTGATTTTCTCTTTTTA
>NW_015398765.1:0-1252 GCF_001527695.2 Protobothrops mucrosquamatus
CCAGATGATAAATTTTTGCTACTGGCAATAACACAGAAGCTATATTTATTAAGGCACTGATCTGCAAAACACATAGATGTTACCTACTGTCAATTATACTATTAAGATGGTGAGAGTAGACTGAATTTCTTACATTTTCCCACAATAGCTGATTTCTTTGACAAAGGTAGAGACAAAAATACTACAGTTATAAATACACTATTCTACACTAGATTATATCTGGAATTTAGGCTAGGAAAACAAGTTTCAAGAATGGGCTTTGCAAAACATGTTGGCCCAAGTGATTCCCCATTTTGAAGTCTTAAAGCAATTGTCCTCATTCTGTAAAAGGAATCAGAGCTGCTTCATACACCTTTCCCTGCACTCACTTACTCACTACCCAAATGGTAGTGCACTTACAGGTGAAACTCGAAAAATTAGAATATCGTGCAAAAGTTCATTTATTTCAGTAATGCAACTTAAAAGGTGAACCTAATATATGAGATAGACTCATTACATGCAAAGCAAGATAGTTCAAGCCATGATGTGTCATAACTGTGATGATTATGGCTTACAGGTCATGAAAACCCCAAATCCACAATCTCAGAAAATTAGAATATTACATGCAATCAATAAAACAAGGATTGTACATAGAACAATATCGGACCTCTGAAAAGTATAAGCATGCATATGTACTCATTACTTGGTTTGGGCCCCTTTTGCAGCAATTACTGCCTCAATGCGGCATGGCATGGAAGCTATCAGCCTGTGGCACTGCTGAGGTGTTATGGAACACCAGGATGTTTCAATAGCGGCCTTCAGCTCTTCTGCATTGTTCAGTCTCATGTATCTCATCTTTCTCTTGGCAATGCCCCATAGATTCTCTATGGGGTTCAGGTCAGGCGAGTTTGCTGGCCAATCGAGCACAGTAATCCCACAGTCATTGAACCAGGTTTTGGTGCTTTTGGCAGTGTGTGTCTCTCCATTCTTCCTCCAGACTCTGGGTCCTTGGTTCCCAAATGAGATGCAAAAGTTGCTTTCATTAGAAAAGAGGATTTTGGACCACTAAGCAACAAACCAGTTCTGTTTTTCTTTAGCCCAGGTAAGACGCTTCTGATGTTGTTTGTTGTTCAGGAGCGGCTTGACAAGAGGAATACGACATTTGCATCATTACATGCAAAGCAAGATAGTTCAAGCCGTGATGTGTCATAAGTAAGATGATTATGGCTTACAGCTCATGAAAACCCCAAATCAGAAGCGTCTTACCTGGGCT
>NW_015398765.1:10736-14055 GCF_001527695.2 Protobothrops mucrosquamatus
CTGTTAGCTGTTTTTGTTTCAAATATACTGGATAGAAACATTTTAAGGAAATGCCTGAATAAAATATTGGACGTACAAATGTAGATGAATTATGTTGCTAGGACAAAAGAGCTTGTATATGCATCAGGTGATTGTGCTGACTTATAACTGCAATTATGGGAGTTCCAATTGCCATCATTAGGCGAATCCTTCTCCTGCCGGCTTCTCCATTGATTTTACCTGTTGGAAACCAGCAATGAAGGGTACTAATGACATGAAAGCAGGATATTGAGGCTGTCATAATTGCAAGTCTTTTGCCACCTGAATCATGATTATGCGACTGTGGGGATGCTACAATGGTCACAACTATGAGAAGTCTTTTTGTTAAGTGCCATCATAACTTTGAATGGTTGCTGAATGAGTCATTGAATTAAATGTGGACTATCTATACATCTTTCATTTAGCATTAGTGACTGATTGTCAGCCTTCCAAATACACCAGACAGGAAACAGGACCAGATGAGCCAATTCTACTATATTGTAAGGCAGTGGTTCTCAACCTGTGGGTCGGGACCCCATTTGGGGTCGATCGACCATTTCATGGGGGTCGCCAAGCAAGGCTGTCCGCCATTTTTTTGTCCGCCATTTTTTTTGTCCGCCATTTTTCCCTCTTTTCCGGCGGGTGCCTTACCTCCCTTGGGCTGGGCCAGCTGGTGGTCGGCCTGCTCCGTCTCTGCCGCTTGCCAGCTACGCCTCGGCCGGCGCAGGGGGCGGAACCACGCATGTGCGGCGCTCCCGGGCAGGGAAAATCCTCGACTTACGACCGGTTGGGTAGTCCTTGACTTACGACCGGTTTAGTCCTCGACTTACGACCGGTTTAGTCCTCGACTTACGACCGGTTTAGTCCTCGACTTACGACCGGTTGGGGTCACGGCATTAAAAAGGTTGAGAACCACTGTTGTAAGGCTATATTAACAAAACTTTGTGCGCCTGTACAAATTCCCCACCATCTCTTTTATAGTCTCAGAGGTTAAGGAGCTTCCTTTATGAGTTTCTTTTTCTTCCCATTATGCAGCTATGCCTTCTCTTAACCAGGCAGCTTCTCTTCCCCCTTCTCCCAAGATCCTTCCTACATCCCATTAGTTTGACTGACTTAATGGTGGAACTCAGAAGAAATGACATTTCTTCTCCCGTACATGTGTAATCTGTACTATAGTCCACAGACCTCCTCCCAAAAATCTGAGGTAGGACATTTACAGATCAGTAAGTACAAACAAAAGAGTATTCCTAAAAGAAGCAAAATTTTCAAACACATTTCTGACTTAGCCTATCAAAACTCCCAAAGAAGTCAATATAATATTTAAAAATCAAGATACCTCAAGCATACCCTAGCAGTTTAACAAAGGAATGAATAATACACAGATTTCTCTAATAAATATCTAAATAGAATGAAAATTTGACATGTAATTCCATGTCACATTTATTAGGACAAGATGAATTAACTTTATACACGCACAGAGACACATTATTTCATATCAAGTGGAACTAGAATTAATTATGAAGTCAGATCCTTGGGAATTGAAACAAATGCTATGACTGAAAAGTGAATAAAATACATTGTTTTTATCTAAACGCCTAATATTTTCTTTACATACTATATACTTGATTGTCATGCACTCATCTTCTCTCTCTATTAACTATTTGTTTAAGAGCCTTACTTCCCATCTGAATCATCAAACAGTCGTAGACTTAATTTTTAAAAATTGTTTAGATAAATAAAAATTTGCAATTAGTTGAACATAGGAGCGAAAACCCAATGATGCTGCACCAATTGATAGCTGAAATTATTTCATCAATTCAGACAAAATAATGCAACAAGAATATGTTGTATCAGATGGGAGATTCCACAGAAAGTTGCGGAGAATAACAGGGCTAAGACTTCCAGATCTAAATGGCCAAGCAGATTAAATGGCCAATCAACCAGACCTTTTAGTAGTAGTCAAGGACCAGAAGACAGCAAGTGGTGTTAGAAATAGCAGTGCCAAGTGACAGCAACATCAGGAAGAAGTATGAGAAGTTGGAGAAGTACCAGGGCCTGAAGTAGGAACAAGAGAGGATGTGGAAAGTAAAGGCCAAAGTGGTTTCAGTAACTCCTAAGCTGAGAGTGTCTCCAACAGATCCCAAGAACATCAGAACTGTGTCCAGAAGAGTGCAATGCTAGGAATAGCTAAGAAACTATGGAAAACTCTCAAACACCCAGGCCTCTGGTAAACACCCAGGCCTCTGGTAAACACCCAGGCCTCTGGTAAAGAACCCAAGATTGAGGAAGCACATACCACTCATATAGGATGAACAGGGACTTTTTATATAATATTCTAAGCATAATAAAACCAGAAACTAAAAATATAAAACTACAAAGATGGATAATAATTGAATATAGACTGTTGAGGAGGAATTCAAGAGCAGGGGTCTCCAATCCCCGGTCTGTGGACTGGCATCAGTCTGCGGCATGCCAGCAATTGGGCCGCGCAAACAACAAAGTCCTATCCGTGGAATGCAGGCAGCATGCAAAACCAGGCCCTCTCCGATCTGCAGAAAAACCTTTCTCCATGGAACTGGCCTTTGGTGCCTCAAAGGTTGCGGGCCACTGTTCAAAAGTTATTATATTCACTTTAGTCTTGAACTACCCCAATAATTATATAAACAAATCAAATATTTAAAAGATATTATTGAGACTAAATGTTGTATAGAAAAGCTCAAACCTTTGAATTTATGGCATGATATGGATATTCAGATCGATCTAGTTTATTTAAAAAATGGTTTCTCAAATAATGCCAAGATTCACTGTTATTCTGTTCAAGGAACCAGGTACTGATGAAACATACTGATGAAAAGGAGCAGTGAATGGCCTTAGGAGAATTAATTCTTCATGTTCTGTTCCTCTATACATGCCAAGCACTCACTTTTGGTTTTGAATTAAATGCTATTTTCACAAATGTCTAGTTTAACAAAGAGAAGGACGAGGGGGGACATGATAGCAGTGTTCCAATATCTCAGGGGCTGCCACAAAGAAGAGGGAGCCAAGCTATTTTCCAAAGCGCCTGAAGGCAGGACAAGAAGCAATGGATGGAAACTAATCAAGGAGAGAAGCAACCTAGAACTAAGGAGAAACTTCCTGACAGTTAGAACAATTAACCAGTGGAACAACCTGCCTCCAGAAGCGGTGAATGCGCCAACACTGGAAGTTTTTAAGAAGAAACTGGACAGCCATTTGTCCAAAATGGTATAGGGTTTCCTGCCTGAGCAGGGGGTTGGACTAGATGACCTCCAAGGTCCCTTCC